>NC_039362.1:106830924-106831131 GCF_003573695.1 Papaver somniferum | reverse complement strand
AAAACTCCATCTTTTTGAAAAAATTGAAAAATTCCAAAAAAATTGAAAAATCAAAATAAAAAAATTAAAAATTGAAAAAACAAAACATAAAAATCGAGCTCATTTACCTTGAAATGTTGACTCTTGTGCAAATATGTAATTATTAGGAGTCTTAGTCTAGATATTTAGGCACCCTGATTCTAGCACAATTCACATAGTGATAAGAAA
>NC_039362.1:105162423-105258340 GCF_003573695.1 Papaver somniferum | reverse complement strand
GGGGACTTGAACTCATGTATCACTCAAAAGTATATCTACTCTATCTCCTATTTGAGACAAAATTCGTATAGCTATATAGACTTCAATTATACACATTTGATATTTTGAGCTGAGTTTAACGCGCTTACATATTTCTCGAAATATGTGTTGGTAAGATTTCGCTTTAACCAAGTTCATCTTATATTCTTGACGAAAGTCAAAAGATGATCATGTGAAAATCGCCTTGTAACATCTTACATGATTTGTGTGAGACGGTCATTTGATGTAGACTCGGAATGTTTCGTATTGATCATTCGATCACTTGAAAATTACTTCGAAGCTAATAGTTTGTATGAGACAGCTATTATCGTCTTTTAAGAATGTTTCAATGATTGAAATAGGAGTTTAGAACACTTAACCATAATTGGATTATTACCACAATATGCATACTTGCATATGTGTTGATCCAAGACCGGAATGTAGTATGCATACCTATATGCGTACTGGCGAGGTCAGGTAAAGAATGAGAGCTAAAGTATGTGTACATGTAAGCGTACTGGTGAAGTCAGTTGAAGTCCGGGTACTATAGTATGCGTACCTGTACGCGTACTGGATTCAACTGAAGCTTGGAAGCTTGGAAGGTTAGACTAGAAATTCTAGGATTATGAGACATACAAGTATTACTCGAAGACCTAAAGAATGTGAAGAAGTAACGAGCTACAACGACGACATCATCCTTCCTCTTGAGGTTAATAATATTGACTTGAACTGTTTCATTCCTAACGTATCTTTCAAGTCGTGTTATATTGAAAACATAAATGCGAAGCTGTGAATGATTATACTCCAGTAGTGAGACATGATCACATGCTCATAGTGTTAAGGAATTAGAATATGAAGTATAACGCTTATCTTTTGAACTTCGTATATATGACATCGACATAATCGTATGAATGTTATTGTGATTATGTATGGGTATGGGTGAAGATTTCGTCCTAGGAAACAATGTTTTACATTTGTTTAAAGGAAGTACAATTCATAAACTTGTTTTGTGAATCGAAGGGGAAATCGCTAGGCTTATTGGTATTGTTATTCATTGCAAATCTTTGGATTACCAATATGTGTGTTTAGTATAACCGCTCATAACTTGTTTATGTATCTTGGTAAAAATATTCACAATGTCTGACTTTTGTATTGGTATGACTTTTATTAGTGAAACCGATCTTAAGTAATCACCTGAGATGGTATGATCGATATATTGTAATTGGTATGACCAATTCTATACATTGGGGAACTGATCCTAGTAAGAAGTGCAACCGATCACAAGTATGTGGAATCGATCCTTGTAAGAGGTACAACAAGTCTTAGTAATTGGTAACCGATCCTATGACTTGTGCAACCGATCACAAGTAAAATACCATATGAAAAGAAGATGGTACCCAAATATACCTTAATCTAAAACTTTTCTACCTATAAGTCCTTTCTCCGAAAGTAATTGTCTATGGACTGAATCGAGACAAAACAACTAATCGGTTCACACTTCGTGTGATCGTCTATGGATATGAGATCGAGACAATACGACAACAAGATAACTTGTGTGATTGACTATGGATACAAGATCGAGACAATACAACAACGAAGTATGTTTACTTGATAATAGGTTCGGACTTAACCAAACACAATATGATTGCTATCAAGTAAATAGGAATTAACGTTTGTGTATTTTACTTCTAATTATAATAAAAACAATTATAATTGCGGAAATAGAAAAGTAAAAGACACCGCAAGATTTTGTTAACGAGGAAACCGCAAATGCAGAAAAACCCCGAGACCTTGTCCAGAACTGAATACTCTCAGGATTAAGCCGCTATACAAAATCTAAATCAACTTCGTATAGTTGAGACCAAGCAACTAAACCTATAGTTCACCTAGTTCTGTGTGTATCCCTGCGCCTCCAACTTGCTATAAGTCGCGCACTTGGAACAATTTCTTTGGTTCGTATTCCAAACAGTAAAGGAACAACAAATCTGTTCGGTAACAACTCTTTTCAAACAAGTGATATGAGTTTGATAAAAGGCTCTTCCATTTATCCCAATAAACTCCTTTCTCAGGTTCTTAGATCTATCTCAATAACAATTACCAAAGTAATTGTCTAGATTTTGCAATCAATACTTTTTAGTCACAAAGACAATATATTGATGCCGATCTACTCAACTAATCACAAAGATAAACTGATTATAGTTGGATCCCCAGCCGATCAAGTTTTGTGCACACCAAAGATTATGAACCCAAATCAGAAATCTTCTTCGTCTTCAAATCTTCTTAGATCTTCAATAAACACCTGCACACAATCAACTTAAATCTCTTGTGATCAATCACACATAGAACGGAGTCTGTTAACAAAGAATTATCATAAGATGTCTTTAGATCTACAAACAGTCTAAAGATCCCCGTCGAAACTTCGATCTAGTTTGAGTGAATCTTATATCAGAAGAGAAGATTCTCTCAAGCATAAACAAACTAGGTGCAATCAAAGTTCAACCACCGTTAGTCAATCAAATCAATCGAAAACTAATAATAAATTGCAATTATCTAGTTTCCCACCAACGGTACTCGTAGAGATTCCCAATCCCAAAGAATTCTTTAAAACGAGTGGTCGTAAGAGATTCGCCTAATTAGGATACTTTCCTCTCCGAATAGACGACTCCACCAGTAACAACATAACTAGGTAGTTTTGCTGGCTCTGAGGATTAGTTTGCTCGAAATTCAAAATTCAATATTTATAGACCAAGGAAGTTTGGACACCAAGGAATTTCCAAAACCGAATATTCTCAAAGATATGCAATAAAGCCAAAATCGGTTTTCATAATTCCTGGAAATTCTCTGTCCAATTAATGACCGAAATATCAGTAGAAAATCTCCAACTAGTAAATGCACATTACTAATTTTTATTTTCTAAAGATATACATTTTAATTGCTGGAAAATAAAAGCATATAAAACTAAAAACCTTAATTAAAAGATTCTCAATTTATTTCGATCCGGGATTCTTTCCTTTATCTATTAAGGAATATCTTTGAACAATAAAAGATAAGAGTTACTGCACATGTTCAAAGTATGTCGACAACTTTACTTTGTAATTCCTTTTTCATATTTACAATCTTGGAACCGATTTTCCACACTTCCAAACGAGTTTAAAATTGGTTCATCTGATTTCCAAGAACTATGTGATTGATCAAAAACATTCAATCACCATTCATGGGTTTAATGGTTCTACCAAAACAAGTTTCGGTTCTACCTCCATGTGGGTACTAGGATCGGTCACACTAGTTACCAAAATTTGGTTAACTAGGTACTAGGATCGTTTACCACATATATATGGTATAAACTTGTATTCGGTTGCACAAGTTATAGGATCGGCCACACCAATTACTAAAACTTGTTAACCTACTACAACGATCGATTACACATCTTGTGATTAGTCCCAACCAAGTTCTAGGATCGGTCACCCAATGACTAGGAATGGTCATACCAATTACAAATATCGATCATACCATCTCAGGTGATTACTTAAGATCGGTTTCACTAATAAAAGTCATACCAATACAAAAGTCAGGCCTTGTAAATAGTTTTACCAATATACATAAACAAGTTATGAGCGGTTATACTAAACACACATATTGGTAATCCAAAGATTTGGAATGAATAACAATACCAATAAGCCTAGCGATTTCCATTTCGATTCATAAAACAAGTTCATGAATTTACTTCCTTTAAACAAATGTAAAACATTGTTTCCTAGGGAGAAATCTTCACCCATACCCATACATAATCTCATTAGCATTCATACGATTATGTCGATGTCTTATATACGAAGTTCAAAAGATAGACGTTATACTTCGTATTGTAATTCCTTAATATTATGCGTAACTAGAGTATAATCATTCACAGCTTCGCAGTTATGTTTTCAATATGCACGACTTGAAAGATACGTTAGGAATGAAACAGTTCAAGTCAAATATTACTAACCTCAAATGAAAGGATGATGTCGTCGATGTAGCTCTTTACTTCTTCATACTCTTCAAGTCTTCACGTAATACTTGTAAGTCTCATATCCTAGTAACTTTCTAGCTAACTTATACGAAGTTGACTCTAGTAAATAATCAAGCGACTCTTTAAATGAGATTTGATTCACTAAAATATGACAACCAAACTTGACATACCAACGCTTGGTGGGTTCAACCGAGCTATGCTCTAACACCATAATTATGTGGTAACTGATAAGCACGTATGTGCTACATTTTATACTCATATTTGTATTAGTTAGGACTTAATATTTTGACTAATGACACTATTTTAGTTCTTTTATATAAAGTACAAGCAATTTCGATCACCCAAAGAATAAACAGTTAAAAGTGACATTTGCGGCGAAGTCTCAATGTTACTCTCTGCATCTAAAGAAATCAACTTAGTTAATGAACTTCTGGGTTGCCAAGTCAACAACTTGGGTTGCAGCACCAACTAATTCTTTCACGGCCAGTAGTAGATAGCAGAAGAAGTCGGTGGGTTTCTTAATCACTCAAGCAAGCACGTCAATCCACTGGTGATGCTGTAGTAGGTGCATGCATGTGAGATAAAGGGTCAGTTGGTTGGCAATGGGACAACTCCCTTGTTGGCAGACATACAAACCTAGTGGTGGGACTACCACATAATGGACGTGTCTAGCTGTGTATACCACACCTCATTTTTCTTATATGGAAACAGAAGAACCATGTGAAGATGAAGGACAGAATGGAATTGAGCAGCGTCTTATAACAACAGATGGAATCAGGATGATTGTGCTACGAGTTTGCAGGCTACGGAGAAGTCGAGATGGGTGATTGGTTGGATGGTTCATATGGGGATGTGTTGACTGAAATTGAGTTCAGTCAGGCGTGAAATGAGTTGGTTGCAAGCAAGTCTGTGCAGGCAGCAGAGAAGGTGAATTTTCGATAGTGTTTGCAGTTAGTTGCAGCTGTACAGATCTTAGGCGAGATCGATTCAATAGAGGGGTAGAGATCATTCAGTCTTATACAGAGTTTTGGGGAGTTTCTGGACTTGTTTCAAGCTGGAAAACCAGCTGACTTGATGCAAGTGCAGCTGCCGGGATTATGAAGATGGCGAGTTTTTCTGCTGACTAGTGGTGCTATGGTCGACTGATGGAGCTGTTACGCTCGAGTAAAAACTGTGCTCGGTTCTAAGATGGAGCTGGTGATATTATTCATGGACAGGGAGAAGAAGTTGCAGGCAGTAATATTGGTCGTTCTGGGTCTCTACACCGGCAACAAAAACAATTGTTTTGATCTGTGTTGACTTGATGTTACTGGGAAAGAGAAGTTAGTGGAGTACAAAGTGGCTTGAGGTCTCAATCGGTCACGCAGTTTAAAAGTTCAGGGAACGGAATGGTGCTGACTTCGGACAGAGATGTCAGAATTGGAGCTGGGACCTGTTTGGCAAACTGCCTAAGAATGGGCCAGAAAATATGTAATCTTGAACAGGTGTTTAATGGACTGGGCCTAGGAAGCTGTTAGGTCTTAGTTGTGGCGATTTGTGAATTGGCAGGAGTATATATTTCAGCAAACAGAAAAGTGAGGGAGGCTGGCTGGACGCCGTTTTGGAGACAGAATCAAGCAAATTAAAGGAGACACGGCTACTGGGAACAGAGAAGAAGGGAAGAAGAATAGGATCGATTGTTGGGTGACGATGGCAATACGGTTTAATTTATCTTTCTCTTTTAATTCATTTTGATGGATTATGAGGAATCCATTTCCATGCGTTGCTAAACTTTATAATTAGAGTTTTATATTGAAACCATTTAAAGCATTAGACCACTTTCAAATTGAATACATATGGTTTTGAGGCTATTATGATTTGAATAAATCCACTCTTGATCTTGTTTTATTGATTTAATTGAAATATGAGTTGTTGCTTCACCGGTTTCATATAACCTTTGTGTCTAATTTTTAAGTTCATAAATATATTTGTCTACTTATTTGATATTCTATGCTTGGGTTAAATTCTTTGATGGGGTATGCTTAGAATAGCCATGTATTATTTGTGAACATATATTTAGTTTCGTATAACTTTCTCGCTAGCGCAATTTGATGGTGCATGCTTGGGTTTAAACTTTTGATGTGCCATGCTTAGGGTGTCCCAGTGATATTTGCGATTCTAATACTTATAATAGGTGATGTCGATAGAACGGACAATAAATAAATTATCACGAGTTATGTTTCATTTCAGTAATCGAATAGAAATAGTGGTGGATACTATAAACCCTAGTTACCGAGTTTCTCATTGAATTTATTTTATTTTATTAGTTTAATTTAATTATTTCGTTTTCATTTATAAAAATCCAAAAACATCATTGCTGGTTAATTGATTGAGAATATTGATTATTGGTATTTCCACCGCTCCCTGTGGGAACAACCCGTACTTGTTGTTGTTTACATTGTAGACACCGTGCGATTGCGGTTATCACATATAGGGTTCTCCCAGAATCCTATCAATTTTTGGCGCCGCTGCCGGGAAGCGGCTGAGGAATATTGTGATTAGTATTTTTGATTTTGTATGTAATTAGGTTTTAATTTTTATTATTTTATTTTATTTTGTACAGTATTTTCATTTCATTTTAGATTTTCTTTTTTCCCTTTTATGCGATTCTTTTTGTATTTCTTTTCAGGGAATTTTTGAGGATGATGACTTCTTCCGAGGAGAGGTCACCTAAGATGTCATTGGCAGAATATAAGCGCAGAAATTCAAATCAGCAGGCAACCTCATCCGAGATGAAGCTTGGTGAAGACATGCATAGGCAAAGGTATGGAGTTTTTGATCCACAAATGGTAAGTGAAGAATCACCTCTAACTATATATGAGAAGTATTACAAACACACACCACCTAGCTTGGAACAAAAATTGGGAGTTCTTGAATGCCAAAGATTATATGATGATGATGACGAATCTTGTAGTGACTCTCTGTTCCAGACAGAACATATAGATGACCATGTGGATGATTTGCCTAATTCCATGGATGGATCTATCTCACAAATTCATTCACCCGACTTAGAGGTTGTTTCTAGGCCACTAGACTTCCAAAAGTTACCTAATTTAGGGTTACAATTGTGTGCTTCTAAAGTGTTGTTGGATCACTTTGCATCTAAGTACCCAGAGGACTTGCCTATTCCTGATACCGTGCATGAGCCAATTGATACTGGTCAGGTAACTTGCGCTACTGATTTTGAACCTTTATCAGTTTGCGTATCTCATTTTGCTGATTCCGATGACTCTACGCTTATTGATATTGCATTGTGCCCTCTAATAGTTCATCGAGGTAACTCAACGTCGGAAGTTATTTCCGTAGACCTTGAACCAGATTTAGGAGTTACTGATTTTTATGAATTTGAACCACTGAATGCATATTTAGGTCATTGTGCTGAGTTTGATGGTTCTTTGCCTTTTGACAATGTCAATTCATTACTTCCTATGATTTCTAGTGAAGATATTGTGTCGAAGGAAGTTATTACAGCTGATCTTGAACCTGATTTAAAGCGTGTTCTCCAAATAGAAACCAATATACATTCTATGTTTGTTTTTCATGTGAGTGATTTAATTATCTCTACTAAGGACTATTTTCTATTGGGAATGGATTTACACGTCTTTTCGGATGTTTTTAGTGTTTGCAGGTTCATATTTGCAGCTGACCTGATTCGTTGGATTGATCCCCAACTTTTCAGACTTTATACATATGCTTTGCTGCTTACTTTGGTGCAACCTCACCTTGTTTGAGGTTCTTTATGTGCGCAAGAAGATATACAAAGATTATGCTTTATGGGAGTCAACCCGTACGATTTTGCTTCATAGGAGTCAACCCATCAGATTTGTTTTTTTTCCTCTATCTTTTTATTTGTGTAGTTGCAGGAAATCCTACAATACACCCCTCGTATGATTTTATCGTTGATCAGCCTATTTTTAGGTTTACACTCTTAATTTTATTGATTAATTTCTGAATATTCTTACAAGGAAAATAAAGAAATCAAGAATGATCTCTGCTCTCAACTTTCTCTCTCCTATTTATTTATCTCTCACTCGAAAAAGATCTCTCTCTCCTTTACAACTCGAATGACTATTTATAAGGGAAATACATAGTGGATGACAGCTAATCTGTCCTTTATTTTCGGATATGGTTTGCGACATTCTCACAACCTTACAAATGTTTACTTCGCAATCTTTCTAATTTTCGCGAGACTATCACACCTTTCTCATGATCCTTGCTGATGTCGTTTATGAAATTGTTCTGCGACGCTTTTGTGCAATACCATTGTTAACTTCGCTGATGCATAACTGTTGCGAGATTCTGATCCTACATCTTGCCTCTTCTCATATCTTCTTTGCAAAGTAGAGAATGATGTGAGAAATGCCGCAACCGCTTATTTTCTCATATTCTGCATTTATCACACGTATTCTTTCTTCCATTTATTTCTCGACACGTCTTTTGTAACCGTTACTTTTTAACCGCTTAAATCTTCCGTATTAACCACGTTTATTTTCTCGAGGAAAAATTCCCTCTATATATATTTCTTTTCATCCTCTTTTTAAATATTTTTAAATTCTTCTTCATCTTCAAATTAAATCTTCATAGTTCGTGATCTTCTTCAAGATAATTTCCCTACTATCATCTTTCATGGATTCATAAAGGTTAGTCTTCTTTTTTCTTCCTTATAAATTTTGCTGAAATTGATATATTTGAAATTGATCTTGTTTATTTCCTTATGTGATGTTGTTTATGTGATTCCCATACTCTTGTTATTTCAGCAAAAGCGGCTCCAACACTAAATTTTCAGTTCAGAATCCTAACAATCCCAAATCACAGCATAAAGTTGTCGTTCATAAAAGGAAGTCTGCGAATGAGAAGGTAGTAAGAAACACTATATTTTTCTAATAACAATATTGTTGCCTCTGTTTCTTATCTAGATTGTAATTCGCAGGGTGATAAAGATCTTCATAGACCTCACAAGAAATCTCGCCACCTCAAGGCTGTTCCAACTATTGTTCCCTTCCATCTACTCATTTCTTCCAAATCTCCTGCGACATCTTCGCAAGATAAACCTTTATCTCCAATTCATGAAGACGATGCCTCTGACTTCATTTCTTCCAAATCTCCTGCGATATATTCGCAAGATAAACCTTTATCTCCAACTCGCGAGAATGCTGCCTCTGATTTCATTTCTCCAGTTGATCTTCCTATAACTGAAACTCCCTTTGTGGTTCCTTCTGCGAATGAAGCCTCTTCTCTTCCCATTGAGAATGTTTCTCAACCTTCTGTCTCTACCAGTTCTCTTCCTAAGTCTCCTCCTTTGTCGAAAGAGACCGTGGAAGGGATATATATTGCTTTCAAGGTTTTATCTGAGATTCTAGATGATGGAAAGAAGTCTTCCAATGATCCCATCAAGTCTAATGTTTGCGAAATTCTGAGCAAGCATTTGGGTTCTGACAAAGCTGCTTCGCAGACAACTTTAGAAAAAGAATGTAATGCTCTTCGTCTTGAAAATCAGGAACTTCAGAATGTTTTGCTGGATCGTGATAATCTTCGCAAGAAGAATGATGAGTTAAGAGGTATGATTTTCTCATCTATGTCTTTAATTTGGCTTTTCGATGGTTTTATCCTTCCCCTGCTTAATTATCCTTTAAATCCCTCTTTCGCATGTTAAGCATTAAATCAGAAACGAGTAATGGAGAGATATCAATTTGAATCTGATGTTGAAGAATCCCGTGTTGATAAAGAAGTCTTAATGGATCAATATAACCAATTAGATAATCTCTATTCATATTCTCTTGATCAAATAAATAACCTTACCAATGAAAATACCCAATTAGTTGAAAAACAAGATCTATTAAGTAATGAAGTATCTCGTCTTTCTTATTCTTTAAGCAAATCTAATTTAGGGATGGAAACTTTATCAGATGAGAAGAAAACCTTGTCTCAAGAGAAACGAGTTTATTTAAACAAGATGGCGATATCTTCGCAACAACTTAATATTCTCCAAAAAGTATGTGCTGACCAAGAAAAATCTCTTCGCTCTTTAAGAAATGAACTTAAAGAAGTAACAAAATCATCTATCACTGAAAGAGATTCACTCATTCAAGGTAGAATAACTTTAAGTGTGAAGGCAAATCAGCTTAAAGATCAATATTCCAAATTAGAAGAATCTTATTCTTCTCTTGCGAAGAAAAATGCCTTCCTTGTTTCTAAAGAGAAAAATCTTCAATCTCGACTTAAAGGTTTAGTTGGAGATAAATTTGATGACGCAATGGATCGCTGGGAGAATAGTTGTCTATCCTTGGTTCAACATCTTATTTCGCAAAAGGAAGGTAGTCATAATAGTTTGACTGCCTTAATTATCTTTCCTTTGTCATATCTCTCTGAATTCCTTATCTTAATAAAATTTTGTATTTTATTTTTCGCAGATTCTGAGAAGAATCTTCATTCTTCTATTTCTGATTTGGAGGATAAATATGCTAAAATTCGCAAACAGAATGCATTACTTGTCTCTACTCTTACTGGTTCATGCGACCGGGCAGAAAGAAGACTTGATTATCTTGCTTATTTTAAGGATATTCAAGATAGGAATCATCAAAGAGCACTTCTTTGCCAAGTTCATCTCCGGGCTGAAGTCCTTGTAAATGACATTTTATTGTCCAACTCTCTTCCTCCTACATCAATTGATCCTTTAGAAGTAGATGATGATGAAGTTCCTCGTCCTGCTGATAGTGATTACGATTATGAAAGTGGTGCAGAGGATAATTTCCTGGAAGATGAAGAAGAAGTTCCTTCTAAATAAGTATCTGCTGGTGTTAATCAGAATGAGAAAGAAATTTCTCCCGAAGAAGTAGTTGCTGGCGATACTCAAGATGCTAATCAAATAATTGCTGGCGATAATCAAAATGCTAGTCATGACGAAGATCAAAGCCGAAATGAAAGAGAAGCTTGCGAGAATGTTGGAGAAGAACTTCTGTCATCTCCTGCTACTGATATTGATATTGAAGTTTGAGCTTCTTTTCTAGCTTTGTTTTCTTGAGCTGTCTTATTTTTATTACTTTTGAGAGCTACATTTTTCAATCGACTTTGGAGTCAACTATTTCTTTTAATATTTTGTTGATAAGAAAGATAATGCTTCTTGTATATCGATTCCCATACTTGCCTCTCATTATCTTTATTGCGAAAAATAATCTGTTATAAATGCTTATAATTAGTTTGTTTTATTATATGGTCTTATTTTGCCTTCCTAATTAAAGGTCTTATTATGCCATCTCTTGTCATTGCGACAAAATCGCAGGACGTCCTTGCACTTTCATACAAAAACCCATTGATCTTGTCTTAACTTTTTCTTTTGTATTATGGCCTCTTCAGGAATGTTGCGACAATATGACAGGCCTAAATATTCTTGCGAAAATAAAGCCCCATGACATTGTCGTCTTGCGATGAAATCGTAAGACGTCTTCGCACTTTCATGCGAAAACCCATTGTTCTCATATTATCTTTTTCTTTTGTATTATTGCCTCTTCAGGAATGTTGCACAAATATGACAAGCCTTAATCATCCTTGCGAATAATAAGCCTCATGATATTTGCGTCTTAAGACACTTATCAGCTCCCTAATGGAGGGTGCCTCCCTTATCTTCTCCCTGGTTTCCCCTTCAAGGAGGCGTACTTCTACCATACAAGGTTAGATCCTCCCATCCAGTCTTAAAAACAACCAGTTGTTTTCGCAGCCTCTTATCCCTTTTACCTATAGGGCTTATGGTTACGAGACTGCACCCTAAGTGGGGTTTTCTTCAGGCCGAGTGCAGTATAAGCCAAGACTTTTCAATAATGGCAAGGACGCTTCAAACGCCCTCGACACTCTTGACTCAACCGTGTACCTCGGCGCCTTGATCAGATCTGCACTCCTTGGGAGAGTCCTTATTACCTTAGTCGCCCAACCTAAGTCATATGCTTAAGTTGAGAATCCAAGGTGCCTCTCCCAGATGGGTTTTATTGACCCCAAATCTCCATGACTCAGGTTCCGGTGGCGGTATAGCCTTTCCCTGAGTCATGTAATAGGTACCCCCTAATATGACGTACTTTAGGTCTTACATTTGCCTCTTGCGAAATTTTATTCGCGAACTAGGGTGTACGCCATAAAGGTTCGCCCCTTTCTTTTATGTCATTGTTCTCTGCGAAAATTTCGCACATCATGATCTTGTTTTGTCATGAATAATCCTGCAATTATTCTTTCAGAATTCATAACTTCTCAAAGCTTCTTACGGATAATATCTTTTCAAGTACAATCTGTTCCATGGTCTATCTAATCTATGACCAACATCTCTTCCTTCTGGGTCCATTAATCTATAAGCTGCTGTTCCAACTATCTCCTTTATGATGTAAGGTCCATCCCATTTTTTCGCTAATTTTCTACCATTTTCTCGCTGATATATTGGTGTTTCTCGCAGAACTAAATCTCCTGGTTGAAATTCACTTATCTTGACACGTTTATTATATTCTCGAGCCAATCTTCGCTGATAATTCTCCATATGTTGTAAAGCTTTTTATCTTTTTTCTTCTAATTCATCAAGTTTGTTTAGAATTAAACCCGCACTAAGATTTTTCTCCCAAGATTCTCTTTTTGTTGTGGGAATAACAACTTCTGTTGGTAACACCGCTTCAACTCCATATGTTAAACAAAAAGGTGACATTCCAGTAGATTCTCTTCTAGTTGTATTATAAGCCCATACTGCATTATGTACTTGTTCACACCATGATCTGTGATGTCCTTCTAATTTCTTCTTTAATATATCTGCAATTATTTTATTTGTTGCTTCTACTTGCCCATTAGCTTGTGGATATAAAGGAGTGGACTTTCCACATTTTATCTTGAATGCATTGAGTAACATTTCTATGTTCTGCCCCTCAAACTGTTTCCCATTATCAGATACCAACTGTGCAGGAATTCCAAATCTGCAAATGATATTTTCGAATATGAATGTAAAGATATCTTTGTCGCGAATATGTTGTACTGCCTTCACTTCTGTCCATTTTGTGAAATAATCTGTTGCGACTATTAAGTATCTTCTTTGTCCAGTTCCTGGTAAAAATGGCCCCACAATATCTAAGCCCCATTTTTCAAAGGGCCACACACTGGTTGAAGATGACAATGGTACTCCTGGTGCATGTATCTTCTTTCCATGCCGCTGACAATCTTCGCAACGTCTTGATATTTGTCTTGCATCTTCATGCATGTATGGCCAGTAATAACCTTGCATTTTTGCTCTATGTGCCAAAGATCTTCCTCCACTATGATTGCCAGCGTCTCCACTATGTAACATTTTCAGCACCTTTTCTCCTTCCTCTCGTGTCAAACATCTGAGTGATGGTCCACTAAAAGATTTTCGGTATAACAACCCATCTCTTAATTCATAATTCGTTGCTCGGATTTTTAACTTATGTGTTTCCAATCTATTTCTTGGTGTTTCTCCTTTCGCCAAATATGCGTGAAGCTCCATTCTCCAGTCTGCGACATTATTTATTTGTTCTTTTTTTCATTATCTATGACCATCACATCCACATCTTCCTCTTCTTTATTGACTGATGGTGACAGAAGTGTTTGTATTTTTATGCATCCCGCAGTTGGATCTGTCATCATACTTGAGATGAAAGCAAAAGCATCTGCGAGTCTATTATCCTTTCTTGAAATGTGCCTCCATTTTATTTTTGGGATTTTCGCTGACAATTCCTCAACCAGCTTCTTGTATTTCTTCAGGGATGGTTCATTTGTAGTATACTCTCCTTTTATTTGGCGAATAACTAGCTGCGAATCACTAGTGATCCTGGCGTTTTCTAGTTTCATTTCTATTGTGAATTTTAATGCATGTATCAGAGCTTCATATTCTGTTTCATTATTAGTGGATTCAAATTCCAACCTGAATGAAAAAGCCATCTTTATTCCTTCTGGCGAAATTAAAACAATTCCAACTCCATTTCCTTCTCCATTTGATGATCCATCTACTAGTATTTCCCATCTATTTGGTTCTGTTAATAAATCTTTTGGATCTCCATGTTCGTCTTCTACATCCATCATTTCTTCTACTGCTTCATCTTCTTCTAAAGGAAATTCTGCCAAGAAATCCGCAACAACTTGTGATTTTGGTGAAGATAAAACTTCATATTTAATATCAAAATGGCCTACTTGTGCATTCCATCTCTCTACCCTTCCTGATCTTTTAGAATTCTTCATCACTGATTCAATTGGTACTTTTGTTAATACCTTTATCTTGTGTGCTTGAAAATATATGCGGAGTTTAAATGATGCATAAACTAATGCTAAGATCAACTTTTCAATTTTTGAGTAATTCTTCTCTGTGGTATTAAAAGTTTTGCTAATGTAATAAATGGGTTTCTCCACTCCTGCGTCTACTCGTAATAATACATCACTTAATGCATGCGACGTTGTCGCAAGGTAAATCAATAATTCTTCTCATGGTTCTGCCTTTTGTAAGATAGTTGTATTCATAAGATGTTCTTTGATTCCTTGAAAAGCCTTTTCACATTCATCACTCCATTTAAATTCCGCACCCTTCTTGAGTATATCGAAAAAATATTTGCATTTGTCTGATGATCGCGAAATGAATCTCCCCAGCGAAGCTAGAAGCCCATTCAATTTCTGTACATCTTTTATTGTTGCTGGTGTTGGCATGTCACGAACTGCTTGCACTTTTTTCGGATCAACCTGTATTCCTTCCTTTGATACAATGTAGCCTAAAAAATTTCCCGATGCAACTCCAATAGTACACTTATCGGGATTCAATTTAATGTTATACTGCCGCATTTGTTCAAAAATCTCCCTCAAGTCTTGTACATGGTCCTTAGCTTCCTTACTCTTTACCAACATGTCATCCACGTATACTTCTAATGTTTTGTGTATCCATTTTGCGAACACCTTCTCTACCATTCTTTGATATGTTGCTCCCACATTTCGCAAACCAAACAGCATTTTCGTATAACAAGATAAACCTCTAGGAGAAAAGAAAGCAGTATGTTCTTGATCTTCTTCAGCAAGAGGAATTTGGTTATACCCTTTGTACCCATCTAAAGATGATACCCTATCATTTCCTGCTGCAGATTCCACCATTTGAGGAATATCGGGTAACGGAAAATTATCTTTAGGGCAAGCTTTGTTCAAATCAGTGAAATCTATGCAAATCCTGATTCCCTTGTTTTTCTTTGGGACAATGACCATATTCGCTATCCATTCTGGGTATTTATCTTCTCTTATAATTCCTGCCTCCAGCATTTTCTGTAATTCTTCTTCTATTTGGGAATGGTAAGTTGTTGCGATTTTTCTTATTCTCTGTTTAAATGGTCTCACATTTTTGTTAATCTCCAGTCTGTGGCAAGCAATTGTTGGATCTATTCCTGGTATCTCATCCATGTTTCCTGCGAAAATATCTTTATATTCTCGCAGTAAATTGACAGTTCTTTCTTCTTCTTCTATATCCATTTTGGTTCCAATTCTCAACACTAGAGTCTCCTCTTCAGTCCCAACATTTATTTCTTTTGTTGGTTCTGCGGCAGTGTAACTGGGTTTAGGTTCTCCCATTGGTGTGGGTTCTTTAATTGCTTTTATGGATCCTTCTCCTTCTTCCGAAATTTCGCTGGGTATTCCTTTGCCTTCTTTCTCCCTTATCATATATACTCTAAATTCTTCTTCCTTCTTTGCTTCCTTTACCAATTTTCTGCGAAATTGTTTCCTTTTTGCTTGTTCTTCCTAACGCCTTACTTCAATTTGATGACATAATTTCGCATTATCAACATCTCCTCTGATTTCACCTATTCCACTGGAGTGGGGAATTTAATACATTGATGCAACGTTGATACCACAACTTTTATCGCATGTATCCATGATCTTCCTAATAACATATTATATGGCGATTCCATATCCACCACGCACAATGTCACATGTGTTTCGATTTCTCCAAGTGGAATTCGTACCACTATTTCTCCTTTAGGCTTTGTTGTGGATTTTCCAAAGCCGTGAACAAAATATGTTGAATTGGACATTTCTTCATCTTTAAATCCCATTCCTCGAAATGCATGATAAAATATTATATCAACTGAACTTCCTGCATCAATTAAAGTTCTGTTCAACATCCATTCTCCTGTGGATTTTATTGCTGTATCCTTCTCTTTTCGTGTAATAGGCACTGTGACAACCAATGGAGATGTATGATTCAAATTTTCTTTTGGTATTTCTTCTGCCATGAACACAATTCTTTGCTTTTCTCAATCTTTCAAAGGTGAAGTTTTTTCTACCGCCATAATTTTCTTTCCTTCAAAATTTCGTTTATGTATTCTTCCTTTGATGTTTTCATGGAATTCATTAACCAAGCTTTCTATTATCATATTACACTCCAATTTTTTGCCATTTTCATTAACTCTATTCTTCTTTCCTCTAACTGATTCACTGATTTGTTTAATCACTTTCTTGATTTGAATTTTCTCATTCAACAATCTTCAACTTTCGATCTTCAATGTCCCTGTTTCTAGCGCCATTATGTAGTTGCAGGAAATCCTACAATACACCCCTCGTATGATTTTATCGTTGATCAGCCTATTTTTAGGTTTACACTCTTAATTTTATTGATTAATTTCTGAATATTCTTACAAGGAAAATAAAGAAATCAAGAATGATCTCTGCTCTCAACTTTCTCTCTCCTATTTACTTATCTCTCACTCAAAAAAGATCTCTCTCTCATTTACAACTCGAATGACTATTTATAAGGGAAATACATAGTGGATGACAGCTAATCTGTCCTTTATTTTCGGATATGGTTTGCGACATTCTCGCAACCTTACAAATGTTGACTTCGCAAGCTTTCTAATTTTCGCGAGACTATCACACCTTTATCATGATCCTTGCTGATGTCGTTTATGAAATTGTTCTGCGACGTTTTTGTGCAATACCATTGTTAACTTCGGTGAGACATAACTGTTGCGAGATTCTGATCTTACAATTTGTTTGCTTGAACTTATCTTAATTTTTACGTTGGATGACTCAATTACATTGAGGACAATGTAATGTTTAAGTGTGGGGGAGTGGCACTTTCGTTAAGTATTTTCAAAATAAATAAATAAATAAATAAATAAAAATAAATGATGACCAGCTGTTTAGCGGATCTACAAAAAAAAAAGTTAACAAATAAATAAATAAATGTTGGTCAGCTGTTTAGCAGGTCTTTTTGTCTAGCTGTTTAGCAGACATCTCTCGATCTTGCTGTTTAGCGGATCCGTCTCGCTGTTTAGCAGACATTTCTCGATCTCGTTGTTTAACAGATCAGTCTCGTTGTTTAGCAGACACCTATACACCACTGTTTAGTGGTTTCGTCTCGCTGTTTAGCTGACGTCACTCTTTATCCAGCTGTGTAGCGGATATATTATTTGTTTTGCTCGAGGACTAGCAAAATATAAGTGTGGGGGTGTTGATAAGCACGTATGTGCTACATTTTATACTCATATTTATATTAGTTAGGACTCAATATTTTAACTAATGACACTCTTTTAGTTCTTTTATATAAAGTACAAGCAATTTCGATCACAGAGAGGATAAACAGCTAAAAGTGACATTTGCGGCGAAGTCTCAATGTTACTCTCTGCATCTAAAGAAATCAACTTAGTTAATGAACTTCTGGGTTGCCAAGTCAACAACTTGGGTTGCAGCACCAACTAATTCTTTCACGGCCAGTAGTAGATAGCAGAAGAAGTCGGTGGGTTTCTTAATCACTCAAGCAAGCACGTCAATCCACTAGTGATGCTGTAGTAGGTGCATGCATGTGAGATAAAGGGTCAGTTGGTTGGCAATGGGACAACTCCCTTGTTGGCAGACACACAAACCTAGTGGTGGGACTAACACATAATGGACGTGGCTAGCTGTGTATACCACACCTCATTTTTCTTATATGGAAACAGAAGAACCATGTGAAGATGAAGGACAGAATGGAATTGAGCAGCGTCTTACAACAACAGATGGGATCAGGATGATTGTGCTACGAGTTTGTAGGCTACGGAGAAGTCGAGATGGGTGATTGGTTGGATGGTTCATATGGGGATGTGTCGACTGAAATTGAGTTCAGTCAGGCGTGAAATGAGTTGGTTGCAAGCAAGTCCGTGCAGGCAGCAGAGAAGGTGAATTTTCGATAGTGTTTGCAGTTAGTTGCGGCTGTACAGATCTTAGGCGAGATCGATTCAATAGAGGGGTAGAGATCATTCAGTCTTATACAGAGTTTTGGGGAGTTTCTGGACTTGTTTCAAGCTGGAAAACCAGCTGACTTGATGCAAGTGCAGCTGCCGGGATTATGAAGATGGCGAGTTTGTCTGCTGACGAGTGGTGCTATGGTCGACTGATGGAGCTGTTGAGCTCGAGTAAAAACTGTGCTCGGTTCTACGATGGAGCTGGTGATATTATTCATGGACAGGGAGAAGAAGTTGCAGGCAGTAATATTGGTCGTTCTGGGTCTCTACACCGGCAACGAAAACAATGGTTTTGATCTGTGTTGACTTGATGTTACTGGGAAAGAGAAGTTAGTGGAGTACAAAGTGGATTGAGGTCTCAATCAGTCACGCAGTTTAAAAGTTCAGGGAACGAAATGGTGCTGACTTCGGACAGAGATGTCAGAATTGGAGCTGGGACCTGTTTGGCAAACTGCCTAAGAATGGGCCAGAAAATATGTAATCTGGAACAGGTGTTTAATGGACTGGGCCTAGGCAGCTGTTAGGTCTTAGTTGTGGCGACTTGTGAATTCGCAGGAGTATATATTTCAGCAAACAGAAAAGTGAGGGAGGCAGGCTGGACGCCGTTTTGGAGACAGAATCAAGCAAATTAAAGGAGACACGGCTACTGGGAACAGAGAAGAAGGGAAGAAGAATGGGATCGATTGTTGGGTGACGACGGCAATACGGTTTAATTTATCTTTCTCTTTTAATTCATTTTGATGGATTTTGAGGAATCCATTTCTATGTGTTGCTAAACTTTATAATTAGGGTTTTATATTGAAATTATTTAAAGCATTAGGCCACTTTCAAATTGAATACATATTGTTTTGAGGCTATTATGACTTGAATAAATCTACTCCTGATATTGTTTTATTGATTTAATTGAAATATGAGTTGTTGTTTCACCGGTTTCATATAATCTTTGTGCCTAATTTTTAAGTTCATAAATATATTTGTCTACTTATTTGATATTGTATGCTTGGGTTAAATCCTTTGATGGGGTATGCTTAGAATAGTCATGTATTATTTGTGAACATATATTTAGTTTCGTATAACTTTCTCGCTAGCGCAATTTGATAGTGCATGCTTGGGTTTAAACTTTTGATGTGCCATGCTTAGGGTGTCCCAGTGATATTTGCGATTCTAATACTTATAATAGGTGATGTCGATAGAACGGACAATAAATAAATTATCACGAGTTATGTTTCATTTCAGTAATCGAATAGAAATAGTGGTGGATACTATAAACCCTGGTTACCGAGTTTCTCATTGAATTTATTTTATTAGTTTAATTTAATTATTTCTTTTTCATTTATAAAAATCCAAAAACATCATTGCTGGTTAATTGATTGAGAATATTGATTATTGGTATTTCCATCGCTCCCTATGGGAACGACCCGTACTTGCCGTTGTTTACATTGTAGACACCATGCGATTGCGGTTATCACATATAAGGTTCTCCCAGAATCCTATCAGTAACCGATCCTAGTACCTAGTTAACCAATTTTTGGAAATCTAGTATGACCGATCCTAGTACCCACATGGAGGTAGAACCGAAGCTTTGTGTTTTGGTAGAACCGTGAAACCCATTAATGGTGATTTGATAGGATAATCAATCACATAGTTCTTGGAAGTAAGATGAACCAATTCTAAACTCGTTTGGAAGTGTGGCAAATCGGTTCCAAGATTGTAAATATGAAAAAGGATTTACAAAGTAAAGATGTCGACATACGAAGTATAACGCTTATATTTTGAACTTCGTATATATGACATCGACATAATCATGTGAATGTTATTGTGATTATTTATGGGTAAAGGTGAAGATTTCATCCTAGGAAACAATGTTTACATTTGTTTAAAGGAAGTACATTCATGAACTTGCTTTATGAATCGAAAGGGAAATCGCAAGGCTTATTGGTATTGTTATTCATTGCATATATTTGGATTACCAATATGTGTCAGTTAGTAGAACCGATCATAACTTGTTATGTATCTTGGTATAACTAATCACAATGTCTGACTCATAATTTGGTATAACTTGTTTTTATTAATTAGTGTAACCGATCCTAAGTAATCACCTGAGATCGTATGATCGATATTTTTAATTGGTGTGACCGATCCTAGTAATTATTGTGACCGATCACAAAAGAATTGTGTAACCGGTCCTTGTAATTGGTGTAACCGGTCCTAGTAATTGGTGTAACCGATCCTAGTGACTTGTGTAACCGATCACAAGCAATACATGAGTATATGGTAACTGGTCCTGGTAATTGACGTAACTGAACCTGGTAACTGATGTAACCAGTCCTGGTAACTTGTGTGTTCGATCACAAGTAATCCATATTGAGGTAGAACCGATCCTTGTGATTGGTAGAACCGATTGAACCCATGATTGTGATTTGATATTTGATCAATCACATAGTTGTCTTGGAATACAGATGAACCAATTCTAAACTTGTTTGGAAGTGTGGTATAATCGATTCCAAGATTGTAAATATGAAACATAATTTACAAAGAAAAGATTTCAACATACTTTGAACACGAACAATAACTCTTATCTTTTATTTTTCAAAGATATTCCTTAATTACTCAAGGAGATCCCGGTCCGAAATAAATTAAGAATCTTTTAATTAAGGTTGTTAGTTTTATATGCTTTAATTACCAGCAATTAAATACATATTGGACAAAGCATTTTCAGGAATTATGAAAACCGATTTTGGGCATTTATTGCATATCTTGAGAATATTCGGTTTTGGAAATTCCTTGGTGTCCAAACATCCTTGGTCTATAAATACCTAAGTTTATATTTCTAGCAAACTATCCTAAGAGTCGGCCAAACTTCATCTTTTTGTTGTTTCTGGTGGAGCCGTCTATCCGGAGAGGAAAAGTACCCTAATTAGTCGAAATCTCTTACGACCGCTCGTTTAAAGACTTCCAAGCTCTACAAGTATCGTTGGTGGGAAACTAGATAATTGCAGTTTATTAGTTTTCGATTGATTTGATTGACTAACGGTTGTTGAAATTTGATTGCACCTAGTTTGTTTATTCTTGAGAATCTTCTCTTCTGATATAAGATTCACCTCGAACTAGATCGAAGTGTCGACGGGATCTTTAGAACTGTTTGTAGATATAAAGACATCTTGTGATAATCTATTGTAACAGACTCCATTCTGTGCGTGATTGATCACAAGAGATTCAAGTGGTGTTGTTCAGGTTTAATTGAAGATTAAAGAAGATTTGAAGACGAAGAAGATTTCTGATTGGTTTCTCATATCTTTGTGTAGCGCAAACCTTGATCGGCTGCGATCCAACTAGAATCAGATTTATTCGATTGATTAGTTGCGTGAGATCGGTAACACCTAATAGTTTTCTTGAGTTCTATTTTGATTGCTACAAATCCGAATCTTATTACTTAGGTAATAGAGATTTGATTGATCTAACCAGGAAAAGGAGTTTATTAGTTTAAATGGAAGATCCTTTGCATATGACTTGATATATCTTTACTGGAAAGAATCAATAGAGTTGTTACCAAACAGATTTATTTTTTCTTTACTGTTTGGAATACGATCCAAAGGAATTGTTCCAGTGCGTGCACTTATTGAATGTCGGAAGCGTAGGGATACTGAAGAAACTAAGTGAACTAGGTTTAGTTGCTTGGTCTCTATACGAAGTATGGTCTAGATTTTGTATAGCCGCTTAATTATGAGAGTATTAAATTCTGGACTTGGTCCCGGGGTTTTTCTGCATTTGTGGTTTCCTTGTTAACAAAATATTGATGTGTCTTTTACTTTTCTATTTCCGCAATTATAATTTTTTATTATAATTAAAAGTAAAATACACAAACGTTAACTCTGTATTACTTGATAGTGATCCTATAGAGTTTGGTTAAGTCCGAACCTATTATCAAGTAATCATACTTTGATTGTTGTATTTTCTCGATCTCGTATCCATAGACGACCACACAAAGTGTGAATACCGATTTGTCGTACTGTCTCGACTTTGTCCATAGACAATCACTTTCGGTAAGAGGACTTATAGGTGGATATTTTAAAGATTGTGGTATATTTGGGTACCCTCGTCTTTTCACCTTCAACCTTAGGTTTTTCCAAAACCCTGTAGGTTAACGACTTGAAGATTTCATTGGGATTATGAAGCCAGACCCAACTATTTTCTCTGTAGTTGTGTGTTCTGATCTTGTTGTTTTCTATCGTGATTGAGTAATATCTTCTCTACGATTTGCTCGAGATTAAATCTCCGATAGGCAAGATAAAAATTAGTCACAAACATTTCGTCTCATCGTTTGTGATTCCACATTATCTTGTTTCGCTACCATACGATTAAGATTATTGTGAGGTGATTGATATTTTTAGGTTATTCTTCGGGAATATAAGTCCGTTATATGAATTGGTTCTTGTTCACCTTGATTTATCAAAAGACTGAAAACAAAACTCATAGGTGTATCTGTGGGAGACAGATTTATCTATTCAACAGAATTTTCTGTGTGAGACAGATTGGTTTATCAAGTCTTCGACTTTGGGTCGTATAAAATCTTAGTTGTGGGTGAGATCAACTAAGGGAATCAAGTGCGCAGAATCCGGCGTGGTTCTAGAGGCATAAGGAACGCGATTGTACCTTGATCAGTGTGAGATTGGTTAAGGCTGAACTACATTCCAGTCCGAAGTTAACTTGGAGTAGGCTAGTGTCTGTAGCGACTTAATACATTGTGGTGTTCAAATTTGTACTAGGTCCCGGGGTTTTCTGCATTTGCGGTTTCCTCGTTAATAAAATTTCTGGTGTCCGTGTTATTTCTTTTCCACATATATTTTCTATATAATTGAAAAATTACAGGTTGTGCGTAAGTTCAATCAATTGTGAATCCAACCTTTGGTTGTTGATTAAATTGTTTGACACTTGGATATTGGTTTTTGATACCGTCCAAGTTATTTCTTATATTCAATCGGGCTCGCAAATTCCTATTTGTTTGATTGCAGATTGAATTAAGAAATTGAGATATAACTCTTTGGTATACTTTTCTTAAGATTGAGTCTGATTGTCTAATTGATTCTCTTGAAAGTATATTGGAGTTAGTCCATACAGATTGCTAAGCGAAATATTGGGTGTGGTTCTTAGACCCCCGCCTTTTCAGTTACTTTGCGAATCGAGTTGAGATTGTTTAAGTACTGTGAGTTTGCCTGGCCTAAGTGGCACCCCACTTACGAGGGGAAATCCGGAAGATCGTCTGGGACGGTGGGTAGACAATGGGACTTATCATCCCCATACGTTGGCAACTGGCCAATGGTGTGCGTTGTCAGGCCCGGCTAGCATCCCACTTACGAGTGGCAACCTGGATGACCGTCTGGGACGGTGGGGAACTGGATCATGTTCCACACAGTACTAGATATTGTTGACATCAACCTTGTGAACTTTAGGGACTCCTGAGTGTGTAGTATGGGATGCACATTTAGTATACCTTGTTGAGATATCCTTTTGGAAACTTGCCAATTGAGATTCTTGGTGACGTTGTGGACTCTTTTTGGATTCCTGGGCAGGCGGTATAGGATGTTTGCTCAGAAGGTCTAAATTGTTGTTCATGACAACTTGAAGAAACCCGTGATTTCTGAGCATCTGGTATGAGACTTTTTCTCAGGAAATCCAAACCGAAAAGTTTGTCCACAATAGTTTTGTTTTGAATTTGAAGGAGTAAACGATGTAACACCCCGAAATTTTAGCATGGCGCATGCGCA
The DNA here is from genome assembly GCF_003573695.1 of Papaver somniferum. NCBI lineage: Eukaryota > Viridiplantae > Streptophyta > Magnoliopsida > Ranunculales > Papaveraceae > Papaver > Papaver somniferum. The sequence goes on along the minus strand of NC_039362.1, from coordinate 105,234,284 downwards.
AAGATGTGCCATGGCATGAGATAAAGCTTCATCCAAAGCTTCCGTCGCGTAGTAAAAGGAACATTGGCCTAGGGCCAATCATGCATCAAATGGTGCTTTAGGCCAGTTTGGTGGCTGGCTTAGAAACAAAATAGCACCACAATGACGCATTACGCAGTTCATTGGCCCAGGGCCAATATTTCTTTACCGTGTGCAATAGGCCAGAGCAGGCTGGCCTTGACAATGGACATCCATCATGGCTGAACATTGGGTTGGCAGTGAACAACCATCATGGTTGAACATCGGGTTGGTAGAGCACAACCATCATGGCTGAACATCGGGCTAGCAGTGAACAACCATCATGGATGAACATCGGGTTGGCAATGAACAACCATCATGCTGAACATCGGGTTGGCAGTGCACAACCATCATGGCTGAACATCGGGTTGGCAGTGAACATCCATCATGGCTGAACATCAGAGTTGGAATTTGCAGTGAACAACCATCTTGGACGGTTATTCAGAAATATATGGCAACAGTCATGAATAGTAAAAGTGGGACTAGGTGAATGATTTTTCCTCCCCTAATCAAAGTTTTAAAAATGTCAAGTTAACATAAATAGGGAGGGGTACTTGGTTAAAGGTGCATATACGGACCATGCACCAAGTAAGATAGCCTTGGAGATGTACAGCCATCACGGCTGTACATTGGAGTGGCCTATGGGACAAAGCCGGAAATACAGCCATCGCGGCCCTTCACGGGGTCTGGCTCAGGAAGTGTTCAACCATTATGGTCGGATATTGGAACTGGCCTGTGAGCCATAACTGAATGTACAACCATCACGGCTATACATTGCATTTGGCCAGGGAGTCATGGGACTTGGTGAAGTCATTTTGCTCCTCTTTACAAACTTGTAGAAGTTGCAAGCTAACATATATAGGGAGGGGTAGCTGGTTGAAGGTGCATATGCGGACCATGCACCAAGTAAGCTTCATATCTTAGTCGGAACGGTGTAAATGATGATTAGGCCTCATTTATATCTGCGTAGCCTCGCCAATGGAGCATGTTAAGCATGGTCATTACTATGCCATGCCATGGGATCGATGATGCATACCCTTTATGCATTTTGACAGAACGGCCTACACGGACTAGGCCTTTGCCACTAATGCTTGGCCACGACCTTGAAAACAAGTTTGGCTTAAGTTGCTTGTCCCTTCGATAATGAAATACGGTATGTTCTTGGTGTCTTTAGAGTAGGGAAGGGTACGTAGGCAACCGCAATGAGCTGCAACATTTCCGGTCTAGCATGTTGGCCCCTCATATCACCTAAGATCGGTAGCTCGATGCAAGAGATGATTGCGGCCAAGCTTTATGAGGCTTAGTTGCATCCCAGCTAAGGGATGTGTTAGAGCATTGCTCGGTCGAACTCGCATGCGTTGCTATCTCAAGCATGTTTGTCAATGTTAGTGATCAAAACTATACGTCTTGATTTCTAGTCTATTATAGCTAAGTATCGGACTAGGATAGAAAGTGTAGTTGAGCTCAAGGACTTCATGGAGATTCATCATACAAGTAGAAGAACTACTCAAGGAACCGGTGGAACTTCTCTACAAAAAGGTATGTGAATACTTGAACTTATCTGTCACTCAAAAGTCTATCTACTCTATCTCCTACTTCTTGAGACAAAAAGTCGTATGCTATATATATATAGACTTATATTATACACATTTGGTATTTCGAGCCGAGTATACCTCGCCTATCTATATCTCGAAATATGTGTTGGTAAGATTTTCGCTTCGACCAAGTTTATCTTTACCTAGTGATGAAAGTCATGATATGTTTCAATCATCTTGAAAATTTCTTTGACGAGAAATGGTGTAGCAACTATATAACGTCCTCTAAGAATGTTTCAATGATTGAAATGAGATTTTAGATTACATAACCAATGATGGACATAAGCATTGTTGTGGAAACACATTTATGTATAAGTCCTATTCCTTGAACCAAAGTTTGCGAACTTTGTTGATCAAGAGAAACCGGAAGAATGGCTTGTTGCCAAGTCCGCGAACTCAGTCCGCGAACTGCCGAACTTCTCATCCCGAGAAATTATGCTGGAGTTGACAAACTAGTTGCGTGAGCACCAGTACGCGAACCCAGTCCGCGAACCGGCGGAAGGTCTCTTACCAAGATTTTATGCTGGAGTTTGTAAACTCTGTCTGGTTGCTTAAGTCCGCGAACCTAGTGTACGAACTTAAGAAGGTTATATATCTGAAGATAATTTCTGAACTTAAACTTTAAAAAGACTAAGGAATGCAGTTTGCAAACCGTGGGTATAAAAGTTCATGAACCGATTCAAGTGAATCAAATCATCTTTGCTTCAATTGTGTCTTGTGTAGTTATATAAGATTTCCTTGCAATTGAACAACTCTCTAACTAGTTCATTTGAGTCATTTGAACCAGTTATGGTGAAGAAGAACATGGTTGATATGAAATGCTCATATGGCTAACTCTTTGGTTAACTATTGTTGAAACAACAATGTACACGTTTGGGTACGGTTAACAAACCTAGAAGCGTGCAGTTCATTTGTGTATAACAAGCTAAGTTTTCGATCTAACGGTTGAGAAATATTAGCTTGAATCTAAATCAGGTTTTCATCTAACGGTGAATTGCTTTGTTACCAAGGAAAAACCCTGATTTGAAAGACTATATAAAGGAGACATCTAGTATTGTGCAAAACTAATCCCCACACCTTATGTGTGATACTAGTTTGCGTACTAGAGTCGGTTCTCCTTTAACCTTTGGTTTTCTTCTTCTAAAACCAGGTTAACGACTTAAATACTTCATTGGTATTGTGAAGCCAGACCGATACTACTTTTATCGTAGTTGTCTAATCTGATCTTGCATCTTCTATCGTACGAATACAATCAGGTCGATTGGCTTGAGATTTGATATCTCCGATAGGAAAGATATAAAAATAATCACAAACATCTTCGTCTCTTTGTTTGTGATTCCACAACATCTTGTTTCGCTACCATACGATTAAGATTGTTGTGAGGTGATTGATTAATCTAGGCTGTTCTTCGGGAATATAAGACTGGATTATCAATTGGTTCATGTTCACCTTGATTTTTATCAAAAAACGAAACAAAAACTTTAGGGTTTTTCTGTGGGAGATAGATTGATCCTTTGATAGACTTGTCTGTGTGAGACAGATTTTTTTATTGTCAAAGCCTGCGATTTTGGGTCGTAGAAACTCTTAGTTGTGGGTGAGATCAGCTAAGGGAATAAAGTGCGCAGTATCCTGCAGGGATCATAGGCGTAGGGAGTACAACTGTACCTTGGATCGGTGGGAGACTGATTGGGGTTCAACTACAGTCCAGTCCGAAGTTAGCTTGGAGTAGGGTAGTGTCTGTAGCGGCTTAATACAGTGTGTGTTCAATCTGGACTAGGTCCCGGGTTTTTCTGCATTTGCGGTTTCCTCGTTAACAAAATTTTTGGTGTATGTGTTATTTCAATTTCCGCATTATATTGTTTTATCTTTATAATTGAAATAATACAGGTTGTGCGTTAGATCAATCAATTGGAGAATCCGACCTAACGGTTGTTGATTAATATTGATTGACACTTGGATATTGGTCTTTGGTACCATCCAAGTTATTCCTTGTATTTGATTAGTACTCGCATTTTCTGTTTGAGGAAATCAAATCAAGAGAGAGATATAAACTCGTTGATATATTTTTAATTGATTGAATCTTGTTGATTCTCTTAAAAGTATATTCGAGTTTGTCCATATAGATTGCTAAGAGAAATATTGGGTGGTGTTGTTAGACTCCCGCTTTTTCAATTGGTATCAGAGCAGGCAAACACGTTCAAGACCTCAAAAGTATGTGTTTGTAGCGATCTGACTATATGGACCATAAAGTCTCAATTGACGCCTCACCAGGTTTAAAAACCAAACATAGGAAAGAGTCTGATAAACTGGTTACTCTTTAAAAAGGGTTGGATTAACAAATCCGGATCAACTCTGGTATTGTTGCAGAAATTGCAATTCTTAAGGATTTGATATCTTGTAAAAGTCCCTTGATGAATCTGAATAACTCCAGTTGTCCCTTCTTAAAGAATAGTCGTAAATCAAATGGTAATCAACGACCAGTTGTTATGAAAACTGATATGACTAGGAACCACTCAGACAAACTTGAAAGTCTTGGCACATGTTGGTGTTGTGATTCTTCCGATCACCGTCAACAAGTCTGTATGTCGTTTCAAAGAATCCTAAATGTTTCAAGTGATCTTTGTAAGAAAACTAAACAACTTTTTGATACTCAGAAAGGACATACAAAACTAGTAGGAAACTCTAAATAGATAAGTATTAATAGTATGGGTGCCTTTGTTTTAAGATCTACGTCTCCCTTTCAATGGTTTCTTGATAGTGGATGTAGTAAACATATGATAGGTGATCTCACATGGTTTGCTTCGTCTATTGACTATGAAGGAGGTCCTGTAACATTCGGAGATGGGAGTTGTTGCTACATCAGCAAGAAGGGAACGATCAAACTGCCTGGTTGTAGGATCAGAATCTCGCAACAATAATATCTTAGCGAAGTTATCAACAACACAACACAACAGCGTCGCAGAATAATTTCAGAAATGATACGATAAACGACGTCAGCTAGAATCACGAGAAAAATGTGATAGTCCTGCGAAAATTAGAGAGCTTGCGAGATTAACATTTGCAAGGTTGCGGGAATGTCGCAGACCATATCCGAAAATAAAGGACAGATTAGCTGTCATCCACTATGTATTTCCCTATAAATAGTCGTTCAAGTTGTAGAGAAAGGGGAGAGATCTTTTTTGAGTAAGAAACAAGTAAATAGGAGAGAGAAAGTCTAGAGCAGAGGTCATTCTTGATTTCTTTATCTTTTCTTGTAAGAATATTCAAAGATTGATCAATAAAATTAAGAGTGTAAATCTAAAAATGAGTTAAGTAATAATGAAATCATATGAGGGGTGTAGTGTAGGATTTCCTGCAACTACATAATGGCGCTAGAAACAGGGAATTGAAGATCGAAAGTTGAAGATTGTTGTTGAGAATGTTCAAATCAAGAAAATGATTAAATAAATCAGTGAACCAGTTAAAAGAAAGATGATTAGAATTAATGAAGATGACAAAAGATTGGAGTGTAATATGATAACAAAAACGATGGTTAATGAATTCCATGAAAACATCAAAGGAAGAATACATAAACGAAATTTTGAAGGAAGGAAGGTTATGGCGGTAGAAAAGACATCACCCTTGAAAGATTGGGAAAAGCAAAAAATTACATTCATGGCGGCAGAAATACCAAAAGAAAATTTGAACCACACATCTCCATTGGTTATTACAGTGCCTATTACGCGAAAAGAGAAGGAGACAACAACAAAATCCACGGGAGAATGGATATTGAACAGAACTTTAATCGATACAGGAAGTTCAGTGGATATAATATTTTATCACGCATTCCGGGGAATGGGATTTAAAGATGAAGAAATGTCCAGTTCAACATATTTTGTTCACGGCTTTGGAAAATCCACAACAAAACCTAAAGGATAAATAGTGGTACGAATTCCACTTGGAGCGGTCGAAACACACGTAACACTGTGCGTGGTGGATATAGAATCGCCATATAATATGTTATTAGGAAGACCATGGATACATGCGATAAAAGTTGTAGTATCAACGTTGCATCAATGTATTAAATTTCCCACACCAAATGGAATAGGTGAAATCAGAGGAGATGTTGACAATGCGAAATTATGTCATCAAATTGAAGTAAAGCATTATGAAGGACAAGCAAAAAAGAAACAATTTCGCAGAAAGTTGGCAAAGGAAGCAAAGAAAGAAGAAGAATTTAGAGTATATATGATAAGGGCAAAGGAAGGCAAAGGAATACCCAGCGAAATTAAGGAAGAAGGAGAAGGATCTGTGAAAACAATAAAAGAACCAACACCAATGGGAGAACCTAAACCCAGTTACACTGCCGCAGAACCAACAAAATAAATAAACGTTGGGACTATAGAAGAACTTCTAATATTGAGAATTGGAACCAAAATGGATGTGGAAGAATAAGAAAGAACTGTTAACCTGTTGCGAGAATATAAAGATGTTTTCGCAGGAAGCATGGATGAGATACTGGGAATAGATCCATCAATTGCATGCCACAAGTTGGAGATTAACAAAAATGTGAGACCATTTAAACAGAGAATAAGAAAAATTACAACAACTTACCATTCCCATATAGAAGAAGAACTACAGAAAATGCTTGATGCGGGAATCATAAGAGAAGCTAAATACCCAGAATGGATAGCGAATATGGTCATTGTCCCAAAGAAAAACAAAGGAATCAGGATTTGCATAGATTTCACTGATTTAAACAAAGCTTGCCCCAAAGATAGTTTTCCGTTACCAGATATTCCTCAAACGGTGGAATCCGCAGCGGGAAATGATAGAGTATCGTCTTTAGATGGGTACAAAGGGTATAACCAAATCCCTCTCGCTGAAGAAGATCAAGAACATACTGCTTTCTTCGCCCCTAGGGGTTTATATTGTTACACTAAAATTCCATTTGGTTTGCGAAATGCGGGAGCGACATACCAAAGAATGGTAGAGAAGGTGTTCGCAAAATGGATACACAAAACATTAGAAGTATACGTGGATGACATGTTAGTAAATAGTAAAGAAGCTAAAGACCATGTACAAGACCTGAGGGAGATTTTTGAACAAATGCGGCAGTATAACATTAAATTGAATCCTGAGAAGTGTACTATTGGAGTTGCATCGGGAAAATTTTTAGGCTACATTGTATCAAAGGAAGGAATAAAGGTTGATCCAGAAAAAGTGCAAGCAGTTCGTGACATGCCAACACCAGCAACAATAAAAGATGTACAAAAGTTGAATGGGCTTCTAGCTTCGCTGGGGAGATTCATTTCGCGATCATCAGACAAATGCAAATATTTTTTCGATATACTCAAGAAGGGTGTGAAATTTAAATGGATTGATGAATGTGAAAAATCTTTTCAAGATATCAAAGAACATCTTATGAATACAACTATTTTACAAAAAGCAGAATGAGGAGAAGAATTATTGATCTATCTTGCGATGACGTCGCATGCATTAAGTGTTGTGTTATTGCGAGTAGACGCATGAGTGGAGAAACCCATTTATTACACTAGCAAAAAATTTAATATTGCCGAGAAGAATTACTCAAAGATTGAGAAATTTATCTTAGCATTAGTTTATGCATCGTTTAAGCTCCGCATATTTTTTTCAGGCGCATAAGATAAAGGTATTAACCAAAGTACCAATTGAATCAGTGATGAAGAATTCTAAAAGATCAGGAAGAGTGGAGAGATGGAATGCACAAGTAGGCCACTTTGATATTAAATATGAAATTTTGTCTTCACCAAATTCACAAGTTGTTGCAGATTTCTTGGCAGAATTTCCTTTAGAAGAAGATGAAGCAGTAGAAGAAATAATGGATATAGAAGAAGAACACGGAGATCCAAAAGATTTATTAACAGAACCAAATAGATGGGAGATATTGGTAGATGGATCATCAAATGGAGAAGTAAATGGAGTTGGAATTGTTTTAATTTCGCCAGAAGGAATAAAGATGGCTTTTTCATTCAGATTGGAATTCGCATCCACTAATAATGAAACGGAATATGAAGCTGTGATACATGCCTTAAAATTCGCAATAGAAATGAAACTAGAAAATGCCAGGATCACTAGTGATTCGCATCTAATTATTCGCCAAATAAAGGGAGAGTATACTACAAATGAACTATCCTTGAAGAAATACAAGAAGCTCATTGAAGAATTGTCATCGAAAATCCCAAAAATAAAATGGAGGCACATTTCAAGAAAAGATAACAGACTCGCGGACGCTTTTGCTTTCATCTCAAGCATGATGACAGATCCAACTGCGAGATGCATAAAAATACAAACACTTCTGTCACCATCAATCAATAAAGAAGAAGAAGAAGTGGACGTGATGATAATAGACAATGAAGAAGAAGAACAAACGAACAATATCGCAGACTGGAGAATGGAACTTCATGCATATTTGGCGAAAGGAGAAACACCAAGAACTAGATTGAAACACACAAGTTAAAAATCCGTACAACAAATTATGAATTAAGAAATGGGTTGCTATACCGAAAATCCTTTAATGGACCATCTCTCAGATGTTTGACACGAGAGGAAGGAGAAAAAGTGCTAAAAATGTTACATAGTGGGGATGCTGGCAATCATAGCGGGGGAAGATCTTTGGCACATCGAGCAAAAATGCAAGGTTATTACTGGCCATACATGCACGAAGATGCAAAACAAATATCAATACGTTGCGAAGATTTTCAGAGGCATGAAAAGAAAATACATGCACCTGGAGCACCATTATTATCTTCAACCAGTGTGTGGCCTTTTGGAAAGTGGGGCTTAGATATTGTGGGACCATTTTTACCAGGTTCTGGACAAAGAAGATATTTAATAGTCGCAACAGATTATTTCACAAAATGGACAGAAGTGAAGGCAGTACAGCATATTCGCGACAAAGATATCTTTACATTCATATTCGAAAATATCATTTGCAGATTCGGAATTCCTGCGCAGTTGGTATCTGATAATGGGAAACAGTTTGAAGGGCAGAATATAGAAATGCTACTTAATGCATTCAAGATAAAATGTGGAAAGTCTACTCCTTTGTATCCACAAGCTAATGGGCAGGTAGAAGCAACAAACAAAACAATTGCAGATATATAAAAGAAGAAATTGGAAGGACATCATAGAGCATGGTGCGAACAAGTACATAATGCAGTATGGGCTTATAATACAACTAGAAGAGAAGCTACTGGAATGTCACCTTTTTGTTTAACATACGGAGTTGAAGCGGTGTTACCAACAGAAGTTGTTATTCCGGTAACAAAAAGAGAATCTTGGGAGAAAAATCTTAGTGCGGGTTTGCTCTTAAATAAACTTGATGAATTAGAAGAAAGAAGAGAAAAAGATTTACAACATATGGAGAATTATCAGCGAAGATTAGCCCGAGAATATAATAAACGTGTCAAAGTACACGAATTCCAACCAGGAAATTTAGTTCTGCGAGAGACACCAATATATCATCGAGAAAATGGTGGAAAATTAGCGAAAAAATGGGATGGACCTTACATCATTAAGGAGATAGTTGGAACAAGAGCTTATAGATTAATAGATCCAGAAGGTAGAGATGTTGGTCATAGACTTGACAGACCATGGAACATGTTGTACTTAAAAAGATATTATCCATAAGAAGCTTTGAGAAGTTATGGATTCTGAAAGAATAATTGCAAGAATACTCATATCAAAACAAGATCATGATGTGCGAAATTTTCGCAGAGATAATCACAGAACATTGACATAAAAGAAAGGGGCGAACCTTTATGGCGTACACCCTAATTCGCGAATAAAATTTCACAATAGGCAAATGTAAGACCTAAAGTACGTCATATTAGGGGGTACCTGTTGCATGGCTCAGGGAAAGGCTACACCGCCACCGGAACCTGAGTCATGGAGACTTGGGGTCAATAAATCCCATGCGGGAGAAGAACCTTGGATTCTCAACTTAAGCATATGACTTGGGTTGGGAGACTAAGGTAATAAGGACTCTCCCAAGGAGTGCAGATCTGATCAAGGCGCCGAGGTACACGGTTGAGTCAAGAGTGCCAGGGACGTTTGAAGCGTACCTTTCCATTCTTGACAAGTCTTGGCTTATACTGCACTCGGCCTGAAGAAAACCCCACTTAGGGTGCAGTCTCGTAACCATAAGCCCTATATGTAAAAGGGATAAGAGGCTGAGAAAACAACTGGTTGTTGTTAAGACTGGATGGGAGGAGCTAACCTTGTATGGTAGAAGTACGCCTCCTTGAAGGGGCAACCAGGGGGAAGATAAGGGCGGAACCCTCCATTAGGTAGCTGATAAGTGTCTCAAGACGCAAATGTCATGAGGCTTTCTATTCGCAAGAGTATTAAGGCTTGTCATATTTGTGCAACAATCCTGAAGAGGCAATAATACAAAAGAAAAAGATAAGACGATATCAATGGGTTTTCGCATGAAAGTGCGAAGACGTCCTGCGATTTCGTCGCAAGACGGCAATGTCATGGGGCTTTATTTTCGCAAGAATATTTAGGCCTGTCATATTGTCGCAAGATTCCTGAAGAGGCCATAATACAAAAGAAAAAGTTAAGGCAAGATCAATGGGTTTTTGCATGAAAGTGCAAGGACGTCCTGCGATTTTGTCGCAATGACAAGAGGTGGCATAATAAGACCTTTAATTAGGAAGGCAAAATAAGACCACATGATAAAACAAAATATTTATAAGTATTCGTAATAGATTATTTTTTGCAAGAAAGATAATGAGAGGAAAGTATGGGAATCAATAAACAAGAAGCATTATCTTTCTCATCAGCAAAATACTAAAAGGAAAAATTGATTCCAAAGTTGGTTGAAGAATATTATTCGTAAAAGTGATAAAAGTAAGACAATTCAAGAAGATAAAACTAGATAAGAAGCTCAAGCTTCAGTATTAATTCCAATAGCATGAGATAACAGACGTTCTTCGCTAATGTTCTCAATATCGCAAGCCTATCCTTCATTTCGGTTATGATCTTCGCCTTGACTAGCACCTTGATTATCGCCAACAATTACTTCTTCAGGAGAGATTTCTTTGTCATTTTGATTAACACCAGCAGATGCTTCCTTAAAATAAATTTCTTCTTCACCTTCCAAGAGATCATCCTCTGCACCACTTTCATAATCATAATCACTATCAGCAGGACGAGGAACTTCATCATCATCTACTTCCAAAGGTTCAATTGATGTATGAGGAAGAGATTTTGACAATAAAATATCATTTACAAGGACTTCAGCCCGGAGATGAACTTGATGAAGAAGTGCTCTCTGATGATTCCTATCTTGAATATCTTTAAAATAAGCAAGATAATCAAGTCTTCTTTCTGCTCGGTCGCGAGAACCAGTAAGGGAAGAGACGAGCAATGCATTTTCTTTGCGAATTTTGGCATATTTAGCATCCAAAACAGAAATGGAGGAATGAAGATTCTTCTCAGACTCTGCGAAAGGTAGAATACAAAATTTCAATAAGATGAAAAACTCAGAAAAATATGACAAAGAAAAGATAGTTAAGGCAGTCAAACTATTATGACTACCTTCCTTTTGCGAAATAAGGTGTTGAATCAAGGACAGACAACTATTCTCCCAACGGTCCATTGCATCGTCAAATTTATCTCCAACTAAACCTTTAAGTCGAGACTGAAGATTTTTCTCTTTAGAAATAAGAAAGGCATTTTTCTTCGCAAGAGAAGAATAAGATTCTTCTAATTTGGAATATTGTTCTTTAAGTTGATTCACCTTTACACTTAAAGCTATTCTACCTTGAATGAGTGTATCTCTTTCAGCGATAGATGACTCTGTTACTTCTTTAAGTTCATTTCTCAAAGAGCGAAGAGATTGCTCTTGGTCATCACATATTTTCTGAAGAATGCTAAGTTGTTGCGAAGATATCGCCATCTTGTTTAAACAAGTTCGCTTCTCTTGAGATAAGGTTTTATTCTCATCTGATAAAGTTTCCAGCCCTAAATTAGCTTTAGTTAAAGAATAAGAAAGGCGAGATACTTCATTACTTAATAAATCTTGTCTCTGAACTAATTGGGTATTTTCATTGGTAAGATTATTTATATGATCAAGAGAATATGAATAGAGGTTATCTAATTGGTTATATTGATCCATCAAAATTTCTTTATCATCACGGGCTTCTTCAACAGCAGATTCAAATTGATATCTCTCAATTATTCGTTTCTGGTTTAAGGCTTAACATGTGAAAGAGGGATTTCAAAGATAATTAAATATGGGAAGGATAAAACCATTAAAAAGGCAAATTGAAGACACAGATAAGAAAATCATACCTCTCAATTCATCATTCTTGTTGCGAAGATTGTCATGATCCAACAAAACATTCTGAAGCTTTTGATTTTCGAGACGAAGAGCATTACATTCTTTTTCCAAAGCTGTCTGTGAAGCAGCTCTGTCAGAACCTAAATGCTTGCTCAAAATTTCGCAAACATTAGACTTGATAGGGTCAATAGAAGACTTCTTTCCATCATCCAGGAATTCAGATAAAACTTTGAAAGCAATATCTATTCCTTCCACGGTTTCTTTCGAAAGAGGAAGAGACTCAGGTAGAGAACTGGCAGTGATAGAAGGTTGAGAAACATTCTCAATAGGAAGAGAAGAAGTTTCATTCACAGATGGATCAACAAGGGGGGTTTCAATCATTGGAAGGTCAGCTGAAGAAATGAAGTCTGAGGCAGCTTTTTCGCGAATTGGAGATAAAGGTTTATCTTGCGAAGATGTCGCAGGAGATTTAGAAGAGATGAGTAAGTGGAATGGAACAGAAGTCTGAACAGTTTTAAGGTGGCGAGATTTCTTGAGAGGTTTATTGACATCCTTATCACCATGCGAATTACAATCCAGATAAGAAACAGAGGAAACAATATTGTTATTAGAAAAGGATAGTATTTCTTACTACCTTCTCATTCGCAGACTTTCTTTTATGCGCAACAACCTTATGCTGCGGTTTCGGAATATTAGGGTTCTGAACTGTAAATTTAGTGTTGGAGGCGCTTTTGCTGAAATAACAAGAGTATGGGAATCACATAAACAACATCAAATAAGGCAAAACCCATAAAGAAGAAAAAAGAAAACTAACCTTGATGAATCCATGGAAAACAGTAGCATGAAGATTATTTCGAAGAAAATTACGAATGATGAAGATCTGCAGAAGAAATAGTATGAAGATGAAGAAGAACTTAAAAAGATTGAAGAAGAAAGAAGAAAAATTGTAATAACGGATTTGCAGAAGAACGATGAAGTTGCAGAGAAAATAAAAATAAAGAAAAAGAGAGTGAGAAAGAATATATATAGAGGGAATTTTTCCTCGAGAAGATAAACACGATTAATACGGAAAAATATAAACGGTTAAAAAGCAGCAGTTACAAAAGACGTGTCAAGAAATAGATGGAAGAAAGAATACGTGCGATAAATGCAGAATATGAAGAAATGAACAGCTGCGGCATTTCTCACATCATTCTCTACTTCGTAGAAAAGATATGAGAAGAGGCAAGATGTAGGATCAGAATCTCGCAACAATAATATCTTAGCGAAATTATCAACAACACAACACAACAGCGTCGCAGAATAATTTCAGAAATGATACGATAAACGACGTCAGCTAGAATCATGAGAAAGATGTGATAGTCCTGCGAAAATTAGAGAGCTTGCGAGATTAACATTTGTAAGGTTGCGAGAATGTCGCAGACCATATCCGAAAATAAAGGACAGGTTAGCTGTCATCCACTATGTATTTCCCTATAAATAGTCGTTCAAGTTGTAGAGAAAGGGGAGAGATCTTTTTTGAGTAAGAAACAAGTAAATAGGAGAGATAAAGTCTAGAGCAGAGGTCATTCTTGATTCCTTTATCTTTTCTTGTAAGAATATTCAAAGATTGATCAATAAAATTAAGAGTGTAAATCTAAAAATGAGTTGAGTAATAATGAAATCATATGAGGGGTGTAGTGTAGGATTTCCTGCAACTACACTGGTGTTCCAGAAATCCATGATGTAGTATACGTAAAAGGTATGACTGCTAATCTTCTTTCTATTAGTCAAATCTGTGACAAATGCCATCGAGTTGTCTTCAATGCAAACGGATGTGACATTGTAGGCAAAATCGGGAAAGTAATTTTTCAAGGAACTCGTGGTAAAAACAACTGTTATCTTCTCGATACTCAGTTCAGTAACCGTTGCAATTTGACTAAGGTGGAATCTACACATCTTTGGCATGAGCGTTTTGGTCACATCAATTATCGTCTTCTAATTAAGATCATTAACAAAGAACTTGTTAGAGGCATTCCCAAAATCAATGCAAAGATTGAAGGTGTATATGGTGCCTGTCAAAAGGGTAAACAAACGAAGGTCCACCATAAATCATCTCGAGATATTCTCACTAAAGCTCCACTTGATTTAATTCATATGGATCTCTTCAGACCAATTCAACAACCCACTGTTGCTGGTAAGAAGTATGCTTTAGTTATGGTAGATGATTACACCAGATTCACTTGGGTTGCATTCCTATCTCATAAGAATGAAACTCTTAGTGAATTCAAGATTATTGTTAAAAGGATCCAGAACGAACAAGGTCGCAAGCTAAATAAAATTAGAAGCGATCGTGGAACTGAATTAAAAGACACCAAAGTATTTGAATTATGTGACGAACTGGGAATCATTCAACAATACTCACCACATATTACTCCTCAAGCTAATGGAGTTGCTGAAAGCAAAAATAGGAATATTCAGGAAATGGCCAGGGTAATTCTCCATAACAAAAACTTACCATTAAGATTTTGGGGAGAAGCTGTTTTTACAACATGTTACTTGATCAACCGTGTGTATTTACGGTCTAAAACCCTTAACACTCCTTATGAGTTGTGGTACGGAAGGAAACCCAACCTACACTATCTCAGGGTGTTTGGAAGTAAGTGTTATATTCTGAAAGATCGAGAACAGATAGGGAAATTCGACACCAAAAGTGATGAATGTATCTTTCTTGGCTATGCTTCTGATAGTCGTGGTTTTCGAGTGTTTAATCTCAGAACACAAGTCATGATGGAATCTGCTAATGTTATCATCGACGACATTAGTAACTTTCGTCATGATAATCCTCCTGCTGAGTTGCCTCCAACCGAGACAATTGAGAAAGTCAAAGAAATTCCAGAATCAGTTGAAGTTATCCCAACGGTTACTGATCCTGACATTTCTAGTGACAAGGAGAAGAGCACTGATCAAGCCATTCCTGACGAACAAGAACGTGTCCCTCCACGACATCTCTGGGTTCAAAGGAATCATGATCCCAACAGTATTATTGGAGGAAGAGATTCTACAGCCAAAATAAGAGGACAACTTCAAAATATGTGCAATTTTGGTTATTATCTTTCACAAGTAGAACCAAGGAATATTGATGAAGCTCTAAACGATCCCTTTTGGGTGAATGCGATGCATGAAGAGTTAAATCAATTTCAAAGACAAGATGAGTGGGAACTTGTACCTTGTCCCTCCAATATCAATATTGTTGGTACCAAATGGACATTCAAGAATAAGTTTGATGAATTTGGCACGATTGTCAGAAACAAAGCTAGACTTGTCGCTCAAGGATATTCACAGATTGAAGGGATTGACTTTGATGAGACCTTTGCTCCTGTGGCACGTCTTGAGTCCATTCGTCTCTTGTTAGATCATGCTTGTTTTCTTAAGGTTAAGCTGTTTCAAATGGATATAAAATCCGCGTTCCTGAACGGAATTTTAAAGGAGGAAGTCTATGTCGCTCAACCTAAGGGGTTTGAAAATCCTGAATTCCCAGATCATGTGCTAAAGCTCAAAAAGGCATCGTATGGGTTGAAACATACACCTAGAGCCTGGTTTGAAAAACTTACTACTTCTATCATTAGAAAAGGTTTTTCAAGAGGCGGAGATGATAAAACTTTGTTTACCAAATGGAGTGGGAAAGATGTGGTAATTCCTCAAATCTATGTAGATGATTTCATCTATGGATCAACTTCTGAAAAATTTGCAAAGGACTTCCAAGTCTCTCTTGCTAAGGAATTTGAAATGAGCAATGTTGGTGAATTAAAATTCTTCTTAGGATTACAAATTCAACAACATAAGGATGGAATTTACTTATCCCAAGAGAAGTATGCTCGAGACCTTATGACAAGGTTCGGTCTGGATAAGTCTTCCCCAAAATTAACACTTATACCCACTACTGGTAAACTACATAGAGATGAGAAAGGAGCAAAAGTGGATCGAAAGATCTATTATTGGTAGCCTTTTGTATCTTACAGCTACTAGACCTGATATTTCCTTCAGTGTTGGTTGTTGTGCCAGGTTTCTGGCAAATCCAAAGGAATCTCATCTTGTAGCTACAAAAAGGATCATTAGATATATTAATCACACTGCCGGGTATGGTTTATCTTACACTTTTGATACTAACACTGATCTATCTGCTTATTCAGATGCTGATTGGGCAGGATGTGTAGAAGACAGAAAAAGTACATCAGGGGGTTTCTACTATGTAGGACTGAATCTTGTAGCTTGGCATACCAAGAAGCAAAATTGTCAATCCCTGTCTACATGTGAGGCAGAATATATTGTTGTTGGATCATGCTGTACTCAACTCCTATGGATGAAATAAATGCTAGCTGACTATGGAGTTGATACTGGAATAATGAAGATCTTTTGTGATAACTCTAGTGCGATTCGAATCGCTGAAAATCCCGTTGAGCACTCAAGAACAAAGCACATTGACATAAGGTACCATTTTATTCGTGATCTCTATGAAAATGGTATCATAAGTATGGAATTTGTGCCTTCCGAACAACAATTGGCTGATATTCTTACCAAACCATTAGACACTGCTACGTTTCAACACTTGCGGCAGTCTATTGGTGTTGTTTTGGTTCATTAAAACGTGTCTATAACTCTTGCCCCTATGCTTGTATCTATCTTTTGGGCAATTGAGTTTGAGACTCCAGTAGGTTTAATCTAGTTCAGTTTCTGTAGAGTTGTCTTTGTCTTTTTAGTGTCATTTTTGTTTCAAAATCCTTCTTTTCTTTTGAAATTAAGGTCACTCTTGTTGTTCTTTCGGTAATGACATCAAATGGGGGAGAGTTCTTTTGAACTTGTGCTTAATGGTCATATCTTGAGGGGTGTGCGGCTGTGGAATTTTAGAGGGGTTATCTTGTATCTTTAAACTCCTTGATGAATGCTATGAGCTTTGGATATATGATTTCATCTAAATAAGATGATGTGTGTTCTTTTTTTTTTAGTCATGAAATGTCTCTTACGGAAATTTCATTATGATGCCGTTCTTGTACCTTTGCCAATTTTATTGACAAAAAGGGGGAGAATTAATATGTAGTTCACACTACAAATACATATGGTCTTTGGGTCATTATGTAAGGGGGAGTGGTTTCCATGTGAGATGGAGTATTGACTAAGGGGGAGTGATACATATCACCATAGTATTATTGTTAAAGTTGTGATACAATTGAACTTTGACGTTGTGTAATAATACTATGACATTGTATAACAATGATCGAGACCGATGCTTTCTCATTGTTATAGCTACGGATCTTCAACAGCGGTGATGCTAAACTTACAACCTTTGGGATCATTGAAGTACTTGGAAGTGACGAAGATTTCGAGGAATGTTGAAGATTAGACATGTGGAATAGGAGCTACTTAAGTTTCTTTATCTTTTTTGTATTCCATATGTATTGATAGTTTTGTCACTAAAATTGACAAAGGGGGAGATTGTTAGAGCATTGCTCGGTCGAACTCGCATGCGTTGCTATCTCAAGCATGTTTGTCAATGTTAGTGATCAAATCTACAAGTCTTGATTTCTAGTCTATTATAGCTAAGTTTCGGACTAGGATATAAAGTGTAGTTGAGCTCAAGGACTTCATGGCGATTTATCATACAAGTAGAAGAACTACTCAAGGAACCGGTGGAACTTCTCGACAAAAAGGTATGTGAAGACTTGAACTTATCTGTTACTCAAAAGTCTATATACTCTATCTCCTACTTCTTGAGACAAAAATTCGTATGCTATATATATAGACTTAGATTATACACGTTTGGTATTTTGAGCCGAGTATACCTCGCCTATCTATATCTCGAAATATGTGTTGGTAAGCTTTTCGCTTCGACCAAGTTTATCTTTACCTAGTGACGAAAGTCATTATATTTTTTAATCATCTTGAAAATTGCTTTGACGAGATATGGTGTAACAACTACATAACGTCCTCTAAGAATGTTTCAATGATTGAAATGAGAGTTTAGATTACATAACCAATGATGGTCATAAGAATTGTTATGGAAACACATTTATGTATAAGTCTTATTCCTTGAACCAAAGTTTGCGAACTTTGTTTATCAAGAGAAACCGGAAGAATACCTTGTTGGCAAGTCCGCGAACTCAGTCCTCGAACTACCGAACTTCTCATCCCGAGAAATTCTGTTGGAGTTGACAAACTAGTTGCGTGAGTACCAGTCCGCGAACCCAGTACGCGAACCGACGGAAGGTCTCTTGCCGAGATTTTCTGCTGGAGTTTGTAAACTCTGTCCGGTTGCTTAAGTCCGAGAACCTAGTGTGCGAACTTAAGAAGGTTATATATCTGAAGATGATTTCTGAACTTAAACTTTAAAAAGACTAAGGAATGCAGTTTGCAAACCGTGGCTATAAAAGTTCATGAACCGATTCAAGTGAATCAGATCATCTTTGCTTCAATTGTGTCTTGTGTAGTTATGTAAGATTTCCTTGCAATTGAACAACTCTCTAACTAGTTCATTTGAGTCGTTTGAATTAGTTATGGTGAAGAAGGACATGGTTGATATGAAATGCTCATATGGCTAACCTTTTGGTTAACTATTATGGAACCAACAATGTACACGTTTGGGTACGGTTAACAAACCTAGAAGCGTGCAGTTCATTTGTGTATAACAAGCTAAGTCTTCAATCTAACGGTTGAGAAATATTAGCTTGAATCTAACTCAGGTTTTCATCTAACGGTGAATATTGATTGCTTTGTTACCAAGGCAAAACCCTGATTTGAAAGATTATATAACGGAGACATCTACTATTATGCAAAACTAATCCCCACACCTTACGTGTGATACTAGTTTGCGTACTAGAGTCGGTTCTCCTTTAACCTTTAGTTTTCTTCTTCTAAAACCAGGTTAACGACTTAAAGACTTCATTGGGATTGTGAAGCCAGACCGATACTACTTTTATCGTATTTGTGTGATCTGATCTTGCATCTTCTATCGTACGAGTACAATTAGATTGATTGGATTGAGATTTTATATCTCTGATAGGCAAGATATAAAAAGTAATCACAAACATCTTCGTCTCATTATTTGTGATTCCACAACATCTTGTTTCACTACCATATGATTAAGATTGTTGTGAGGTGATTGATTAATATAGGATGTTCTTCGGGAATATAAGACCGGATTATCAATTGGTTCCTGTTCACCTTGATTATTATCAAAAGACGGAGCAAAAACTTTATGGTTTTGTGTGGGAGACAGATTGATCCTTTGATAGACTTGTCTGTGTGAGACAGATTTGTTTATTGTCAAAGCCTGCGATTTTGGGTCGTAGTATCCTGCTGGGATCAGAGGCGTAGGGAGTACAACTGTACCTTGGATCAGTGGGAGACTGATTGGGGTTCAACTACAGTCCAGTCTGAAGTTAGCTTGGAGTAAGATAGTATCTGTAGCGGCTTAATACAGTGTGTATTCAATCTAAACTAGGTCTCGGGGTTTTTCTGCATTTACGGTTTCCTCTTTAACAAAATTTCTAGTGTCTGTGTTATTTCAATTTCCATATTATATTGTTTTATCTTTATAATTGAAATAATACAGGTTGTGCGTTAGATCAATCAATTGGAGAATCCGACCTAACGGTTGTTGATTGATATTGATTGAAACCTGGATATTGGTCTTTGGTACTGAAAAAGCGGGGGTCTAACAGCACCACCCAAAATTTCGATTAGAAATCTGTATGGACTAACTCCGAAATACTTTGCTAGAGAATAAACTAGACATTCAGACTCAATCTAGATAAAAGTATCTCAAGGAGTTAATATCTCTCTTCTTGATTTGATTTTTACTCAAGCTAAAAACAATAGCGAGTCTATATCAAATACAAGGAATACATGGACGGTACCAAAGACCAATGTCCAAGGATCAATCAACTACAATCAACAACCAAAGGTTGGATTAGAGAAGTTGATGATCACGCACGCACAACCTGTATTGTTTCAATTATATAAAATATAATGCGGAAAAGAAATAACACAGACACCAGAAGTTTTGTTAACGAGGAAACCGCAAATGCAGAAAAACCCCGGGACCTAGTCCAGATTGAATACACACTGTATTAAGCCTCTACAGACACTAGCCTACTGCAAACTAACTTCGGACTGGACTATAGTTGAACCCCTATCAATCTCCCACTGATACAAGGTACAGTTGTACTCCTACGCCTCTTATCCCAGCAGGATACTGCGCACTTGATTCCCTTAGCTGATCTCACCCACAACCAAGAGTTGCTGCAACCCAAAATCACAGACTTGTTAATAAACAGATCTGTCTCACACAGAAAAGTCTATAAAAGGATAAATCTATCTCCTACAGATAAACCCTAGGTTTTGTTCCGTCTTTAGATATAAAATCAAGGTAACAGGAACCAATTGATAATTCGGTCTTATATTCCCGAAGAACAGCCTAGATTAATCAATCACCTCTCTACAATCCTTCCTGACTACACAAGCAGATTGTCTAGGAATCACAAACACTGAGACGAAGATGTTTGTGACTTATTTATCTTGCCTATCGGAAAACTCTCACGATCTCAATCCAATCAATCGATTGTACTCGTACGATAGAAGATGCAAGATCAGATCACACAACTACGATAAAGTAGTATCGGTCTGGCTTCACAATCCCAATGAAGTCTTTAAGTCGTTAACCTGATTTTAGAGAAGAAAATCAAAGGTTAATGGAGATCGACTCTAGAGGGCGCACTAGTAGCACACAGACGTGTGGGGATTAGTTTTGCACAATGCTAGATGTCTACTTTATATAGCCTTCAAATCAGGGTTTTGCCTTAGTTACAAAGAAATCCATATTCACCGTTAGATGACAACCTGATTTATATTCAAGCTAATATTTCTCAACCTTTAGATCGAAAACTTAGCTTGTCATACACACTTGGGTAGACGTTTACTGGGTTCGTGAAAACCATGCCCAAACGTGTACGTGTATGTTGGTTCAACATAGTAACCCAAAGGTTAACCATATGAGAATTTCATATTAACCTTGTTCTTCTTCACCATAACTAGTTCAATTGACTCAAATGAACTATTTAAAGAGGATTTCAATTGCTATGAGATCTTATGTAACTACACAAGACACAATTGAAGCAAAGATGATTCGATTCGATTGAATCGGCTCATGAACATTATAGCCACGGTTTGCATAAAGCATTCCTTAGTAATTTAATGTTTCATGTTCAGAGCACATCTTTAGATCATAACCTCTTAAGTTCACTAACAAGTTCGCGGACTTAAGTTAATCGGTTGAGTTTTCCAAACTCAACAGAAATTCTCGGAAAGAGAACTTCCGCCAGTTCGCGGACTAAGCACACAAACGAGTATTTGAAAAATCCCAGCAGAGATTCTCGGTCGAGAACTTTCGACAGTTCGCGGACTGAGTCTGCGAACTAGGTTCGCGGACTTGGAAAGCCAATTCCACAATCCTCCCGATTTCTCTTGATCAACAAAGTTCGAAAACTTCGGTTCAAGGAATACATGGTTATGTAATCTAAACTCTCATTTCAATCATTGAGACATTCTCAGAGGACGCTATGTAGCCGTTATTCACAGACCGATTCACGTCAGAGCAATTCTCAAAGTGATTGAAACTTTTCATGACTTTCGTCACTAGGTGAAGATAAACTTGATCAAAGCGAAACGCTTTACCAACACACGATTTCGAGATAAAAGATAAGCAATGAATGCTCAGCTCGAAAAGTCAAATGTGTATGATCTAGTCTATATAGCATGCGACTTTTGTCTCATAAGAAGTAGGAGATAGAAGAGATAGACTTTTGAGTGATAGATAAGTTCAAGTCTCCACATACCTTTTTGTTGATGAAGTTCCACGGTTTCTTGTATAGATCTTCGTCGTTGTATGATGAATCGCCATGAAGTCCTTGAGCTCAACTACACTTTTCTATCCTAGTCCGAGACAGCTATTTAGGCTAGAAATCAAGACTTATAGTTTTAATCACTAACATTGACAAACATGCTTGAGATAGCAACGCATGCGAGGTTGACCGAGCTATGCTCTAACAATCTCCCCCTTTGTCAATTTTAGTGACAAAACTATTAATACATATGGAATACAAAAAAGATAAACTTTAGTGGCTCATATTCCATAGTCTAATCTTCAACGTTCCTTGAAATCTTTTTCCTTCCAAGTACTCCAATGATCCCAAAGGTTGTAAGTTTAGCACCGTCGTTGTTGAAGATCCGTAGCTATAACAATGAGAGAAATCGAGATTCTCGATCATTAGTATACAGTGTCATAGTAGTATTATATAACATCAAAGTCCAATTGTATCACGACTTTAACAATAATACTACGGTGATATGTATCACTCCCCCTTAGTCAATACTCCATCTCGATCATGGAAACCACTCCCCCTTACACAGTGATCCAAAAACCATATGTATTTGTAGTGTGAACTACAATATTTCTCCCCCTTTTTGTCAATAAAATTGGCAAAGGTACAAGAATGGGATCATAATAAAATTTCCACAAGAGACATTTCATGACCAAAAGAAAAATACATACTAACTTAATTTAGATGCAATCTAATAGCCGAAGCTAACAGCATTCATCAAGGAGTTTTAAGATACAAGATAACCCCTATAAAATTCCACATCCGCACTCCCCGCAAGATATTACCATTAAGCACAAGTTCAAAAGAACTCTCCCCCATTTGATGTCATTCCCGAGAGAACAACAAGAGCGACCTTAATTTCGAAAGAAAAGAAGGATTTTTTTTTATTGGACACCAAAAACCATAGGAATGATTTTCTATATCCAAAGCTCAACCAAATTAACCACAAGTAAACCCATGATTAGTTCAATTGGAATATGCAACTAAATCAAACCACAAAAGTGATCAATTTAATTGAAAGTGCCAACATAAGTAAACTCACGGAACTACGACTAAGTCAATCACACGGAGATGACTAACTTAACCGTTCAAATACTCAACATAAGGAAAACCTTACGGAATAAATGACTACACTAACCAAAGAACATGATAGTGTAGCCTTTCATATACTCAACACAAGAACTTGTGGAATATATGAAAACTCAACTAGATTAATTACAAGAGAACCTAAAATTAATCTAATTGGAATACAAACAACCAAACTAATCACCGAAGTAATCAATTTAATTATTTTGGTCTCAACATAAGAGAACTTATGGAACCCCGACTAAGTTCATCATAGAATATGACAACCTTAACCGTACATGTACTCGACATAAGAAAGAAGACTTATGGAGTACTAACTAAATAACCAAACTAGTTGATTAATTTAGTTCCTAATGCTCGACATATAACATCTTATGGAACAACTAACAAAGCCAAGGTAAATCGACTTAGTTGTAAGGTGCTCAACATAAGACACACAATGGAGCCTTCACGGTAAAACATAATAAAATGGATCAATGAAGATCAATACCGTGGATAACATACAAGGATCTATTCTATTTTCCATCATAACGACATAATAGACTTTATCCTTGTTGAACAAAAGATTTTATCCTATTTTCCATCAAATACATGATTGC
The DNA here is from genome assembly GCF_003573695.1 of Papaver somniferum. Classification (NCBI taxonomy): domain Eukaryota; kingdom Viridiplantae; phylum Streptophyta; class Magnoliopsida; order Ranunculales; family Papaveraceae; genus Papaver; species Papaver somniferum. Next base: position 105,210,724 of record NC_039362.1, on the reverse strand, counting down.
ATAGGCATAAATTTGTATATGTCAAAAGTCCATTCGTCCTTTCATCCATTCGAATACCGATTCATGAACGACTTTACTTTTGACTGCAATATGGGACCTTCAAGTTCACGGACGCAAACAATACATATCCCATAAAAATATTGCAATATCACAAACCATTAAAATACTGCAATAAACATCATCCTCCAAATATTTATAGAATTTAAAACCAATAAACCTAAAAAATAGCATAAGAAGATGAAAACAAAAATAACTATGTGTAGTCACAATCATCGCTATTCAAAGAACTAGTTATTCTTCCAACTAATCCAAAACGAAGACTTACTAGGCATGTAAGAAGATGCATTATTCATCACCTTCATCATCTGAAAATTTCCAAGTAGCTTGAATTGAATCCAACTCTTCCTTGAGCTCGGGACACTTGGTTCCAATTAACGACACTTGATCTTTTAAGCACTTTACTCTTGCATTTACCTTGCATACACCCTTGTAAACTTTTTCTATAAGCCTCAAGGTGGTAGGGTCTTCAACATCAAGAGGAGTACCCCTTTGTCGCTTGCGAACATTTTCCCTTATACGCCGAAAGGTACATGGACGAACAAGTTTGGGAACCCCAAGAGAATTTCCAATAAAATCAAGTCCACGATCACGGCAAATTTGGCTAATCAAACAAGGATAGCCTAACATCTTGATGCGAGAAGTCATCGTCATCATTTGAAAGATGATAAAACCACAAATATCAAGATTTTTATTGTCGGATGCAAGGAAGAAGACCAATTTCGCAAACTCATAACTCCACCAAGAATTCTCAATTGTGGAGGGATAAAGATTAGAGATACCAAGTTTTCCAAACGCCATTAAAGCAATACTAAGATCATTAGTAGGAAACTTTCCTCGACTCCAAACAACCTTCTTTCCACAAAGTCCAATAGAGATATCATCATATGAAGGACGTTCATCACTTGGTCTAGGTAACCGTACGTTGCTCAACGGTATTTTGGTGACCCTTGAAATTAACTCTCTATTAACAAGAAACCTTTCTCTATTTATCATGGATTTGAATTCCATCTTCTTAAAATCAACATCATGAATGTTGGCATAGAAAATCCTTGTTAGAGAATCAAAACCTTCACCAAGGCCATTAAAGATATTCCCAAGATTGAATTCTTTGAAGCAAACTAAATCTGAAAGATGATAAAACCACAAATATCAAGATTTTTATTGTCGGATGCAAGGAAGAAGACCAATTCCGCAAACTCATAACTCCACCAAGAATTCTCAATTGTGGAGGGATAAAGATTAGAGATACCAAGTTTCCCAAACGCCATTAAAGCAATACTAAGATCATTAGTAGGAAACTTTCCTCGACTCCAAACAACCTTCTTTCCACAAAGTCCAATAGAGATATCATCATATGAAGGACGTTCATCACTTGGTCTAGGTAACCGTACGTTGCTCATGTCCACTAAAGGTTTCCAATTTCTTTTCTAGAATAAAACCTTTGGAAGCAATCCTATCAAAAGTTCTAGCACAAGAATCATTCACAAACCTAATTCTAAGAGAATTTTGATCACAAGGAGGATTCAAGCGAGGATTTTGAGATTTTAGAACTTCTTTTCATGCTTCTAGAAATCATCATAAAGAGATATACAAGAGGGAATTACTTACTTGAAGAGAACCTCAAACACATTTCCTTTTGATTTCTTCAAAGAAGCTTTAATGGTGGAGAAGCACAAACCCCAGTTCACGTACGCGGACGGAAGATGAGAAAGAAGAAGGTTCGTGGACCACCAACATATATATATCCCTCATTCATGGGCTTGGGATGTACACGAACCGTGATTCACAATACTTGAGGAATAATCTTAGCCCTTTCCACATTAGAGGTAAACAACCAACAAAAAGTGGAAGAAAACAGAAGCAATAGAAGGTTAACCAATCAACAACACAACTGTACACAACACAATCCATTTCTTGCCCCACTTCAAGATATGTACAATTGGGGAAAATCCAGTCTTGTTACCAAGACGCATAATGCGCAGAGGATTTCTCATGCGACACGTCTGGTTGATAAGTGTGAACATTCCTTGTAGTATAATAAAAATAATGATGATAGTCAGGGCAGCTGGAGCTTTCTATCCTTCGTTGGATCGGGCTAGAGGAAGGATATTTCCAATTTCTGGGTTTTTCAGTATGAACAGTTTTAATACGACCAACACCCTTTCCGAAAAGATTCTTAGACTTAAAAAAAATTAAGTTTTTCTAAGAATTTAAAAACACCTTCAAACGCTTTAAATAGATCTTTATCAATTGATCCATCATGATAGTATTCCTTATAGAGATCAAGAGTTAATCTAGTGAGGTTCCATATCCTTGAGCGTATTGAACGTTTTCCCAATTTTTCCTTCTTTTTATTTGTTCTTTCAGATTGCATCTTAACATCTAAATCTCCCCTTTTAGATGAAGTAATATTATCATGAGAACCCAGAGGTTTTAACCATAACAATCTCTGAACAATCTTTAAGAAATTCTGGCGTGCGTTACAGATGCCAGGAGCAAGTTTTCCAAAGAAATTTCCCATAGGGCAATTTTTATGGAACGAACAAACACAAACTTATTAGGTTTACCGTGTTTGCCTGCTCTGATACCAATTGAAAAAGCGGGGGTCTAACAACACCACCCAATATTTCGATTAGTAATCTGTTGGACTAACTCCGAAATACTTTGCTAGAGAATAAACTAGACATTCAGACTCAATCTAGATAAAAGTATCTCAAGGAGTTAATATCTCTCTCTTGATTTGATTTTTACTCAAGCTAAAAACAATACCGAGTCTTTATCAAATACAAGGAATACTTGGACGGTACCAAAGACCAATGTCCAAAGATCAATCAATATCAATCAACAACCAAAGGTTGGATTTCCAATTGATGATCACGAACGCACAACCTGTATTATTTCAATTATATAAAATATAATGCGGAAAAGAAATAACACAGACACTAGAAGTTTTGTTAACGAGGAAACCGCAAATGCAGAAAAACCCCGGGACCTAGTCCATATTGAATACACACTGTATTAAGCCGCTACAGACACTAGCCTACTGCAAACTAACTTCGGACTAGACGATAGTTGAACCCCTATCAATCTCCCACTGATACAAGGTACAGTTGTACTCCTACGCCTCTGATCCCAGCAGGATACTGCGCACTTGATTCCCTTAGCTGATCTCACCCACAACCAAGAGTTGATGCAACCCAAAATCACAGACTTGATAATAAACAGATCTGTCTCACACAGAAAAGTCTATAAAAGGATAAATCTGTCTCCCATAGATAAACCCTAGGTTTTGTTCCGTCTTTAGATATAAAATCAAGGTGACAGGAACCAATTGATAATCTGGTCTTATATTCCCGAAGAACAGCCTAGATTAATCAATCACCTCTCTAAAATCCTTCCTGACTACACAAGCGGATTGTCGAAGAATCACAAACAGTGAGACGAAGATGTTTGTGACTTCTTTATCTTACCTATCGGAGAACTCTCACGATCTCAAGCCAATCAATCGATTGTACTCGTACGATAGAAAATGCAAGATCAGATCACACAACTACGATAGAGTAGTATTGGTTTGGCTTCACAATCCTAATGAAGTCTTTAAGTCGTTATCCTGATTTTAGAGAAGAAAATCAAAGGTTAATGGAGATCGACTCTAGCGGGCGCACTAGTAGCACACAGACGTGTGGGGATTAGTTTTGCACAATGCTAGATGTCTCCTTTATATAGCCTTCAAATCAGGGTTTTGCCTTAGTTACAAAGCAATCCATATTCACCGTTAGATGAAAACCTAATTTATATTCAAGCTAATATTTCTCAACCGCTAGATCGAAAACTTAGCTTGTCACACACAATTGGGTAGACGTTTACTGGGTTCGTGAAAACCATGCCCAAACGTGTACGTATATGTTGGTTCAATATAGTAACCCAAAAGGTTAACCATATGAGCATTTCATATTAACCTTGTTCTTCTTCACCATAACTAGTTCAATTGACTCAAATGAACTTGTTAAAGATCTTATGTAACTACACAAGACACAATTGAAGCAAAGATGATCCGATTAGATTGAATCGACTCATGAAAATTATAGCCACGGTTTGCATAAAGCATTCCTTAGTAATTTAATGTTTCATGTTCAGAGCACATCTTTAGATCATAACCTCTTAAGTTCACAAACAAGTTCACGAACTTAAGTTAATTGGTTGAGTTTTCCAAACTCAGCAGAAATTCTCGGAAAGAGAACTTCCGCCATTTCGCGGACTGGGTTCGCGGACTGAGTTCGCGGACTAAGCACACAAACGAGTATTTAGAAAATCCCAGCAGAAATTCTCGGTCGAGAACTTCCGACAGTTCGCGGACTGAGTCTGCGAACTAGGTTCGCGGACTTGGAAAACCAATTCCACAATCCTCCCGATTTCTCTTGATCAACAAAGTTAGAAAACTTCGGTTCAAGGAATACATGGTTATGTAATCTAAACTCTCATTTCAATCATTGAGACATTCTCAGATGACGCTATGTAGCCGTTATTCACAGACCGATTCACGTCAGAGAAATTCTCAAAGTGATTGAAACTTTTCATGACTTTCGTCACTAGGTGAGGATAAACTTGATCAAAGCGAAACGCTTTACCAACACACGATTTCGAGATAAAAGATAAGCAATGAATGCTCAGCTCGAAATGTCAAATGTGTATGATCTAGTCTATATAGCATACGACTTTTGTCTCATAAGAAGTAGGAGGTAGAAGAGATATACTTTTGAGTGATAGATAAGTTCAAGTCTCCACATACCTTTTTGTTGATGAAGTTCCACGATTCCTTGTATAGATCTTCGTCTTTGTATGATGAATCTCCATGAAGTCCTTGAGCTCAACTACAGTTTTCTATCATAGTCCGAGACTTAGCTATGTAGGCTAGAAATCAAGACTTATAGTTTTGATCACTAACATTGACAAACATGCTTGAGATAGCAACGCATGCGAGGTTGACCGAGCTATGCTCTAACAAGTACCATCCAAGTTATTCCTTGTATTTGATTAGCACTCGCAGTTTCTGTTTGTGGAAATCAAATCAAGAGAGAGATATAAAATCGTTGATATACTTTTAGTTGATTGAGTCTTGTTGATTCTCTTAAAAGTATATTCGAGTTTGTCCATACAGATTGCTAAGTGAAATATTGGGTGGTGTTGTTAGACCCCCGCTTTTTCATGATGCTCATACTTCCTATCAAGCTAAACAGAGTTGGTAAGCGCAGTAGGGAAAAGGCAATAGGATTGGAGCGGCCTATGCCTAATTCCAAGGCTTATACCCTATGCATGAACAAGATTCGGTAGTATGACGAACGCTCAGATAGATAGTGAAAAAGTGTGGGTACAACAACCGCACCAAATATTTCGCTTAGCAATCTGTATGGACAAACTCCAATACACTTTCTAGAGAATCAACTAGACAGTCAGACTCAATCTAGATAAAAAGTATATCAAAGAGTTTATATCTCAATCTCTCGATTTTATATATACTCAAGCAAATAGAAATCTGCGAGTCTTTATCATATACTAGAGAGATAACTTGGATGGTACCAAAGACCAATATCCAAGTGTCAATCAATTTAAATCAACAACCAAAAGGTCGGATATTCAAATTGATTGAACAACGCACAACCTGTGATATTTCAATTATATAACAAAATATAACGTGGAAAAGAAATAACACAAACACCAGAATTTTGTTAACGAGGAAACCGCAAATGCAGAAAAACCTCTGGACCTAGTCCAGATTGAACACACACTGTATTAAGCTGCTACAGACACTAGACTACTCCAAATTAACTTCGGTCTGGACTATAGTTGAACCCCAATCAATCTCACACTGATCCAAGGTACAGTTATGCTCCTACGTCTCAAATCCCAGCAGGATGCTACGTACTTGATTCCCTTAGCTGATCTCACCCACAACTAAGAGTTGCTACGACCCAAAGTCGAAGACTTTAATAAATAAATCTGCATCACACAGAAAAGTCTACGGTAATAGATAAATCTGTCTCCCACGAATATACCTACGAGTTTTGTTCCGTCTTTTGATAAATCAAGGTGAACATGAACCAATTGATAAACCAAACTTATATTCCCGAAGAACAGCCTAGTATTATCAATCACCTCACAATAATCTTAACCGACGCAGCGAAAAAAGATATTGTGGAATCACAAACGATGAGACGAAGCGTTTGTGATTTCTTTTATATCTTGCCTATCGGAGATATCAATCTCAAGCCAATTATTACAATTGTACTCGTACGATAGAAACATCAAGATCAGATCACACAACTACAATAAAGTAGTATCGGTCTTGCTTCACAATCCCAATGAAGTCTTTAAGTCGTTAACCTGGTTTAGAAGAAGAAACCAAAGGTTAAAGGAGAATCGACTCTAGCTTAGCACAACTAGTATCACACAGAAGGTGTGAGGATTAGGTTTCCCAGTTGCTAGAGCTCTCCCTTTTATAGTCTTTCAAATCAGGGTTTACAATCAATGTTAGCTTGGTAACAAAGCATTCAATATTCACCGTCAGATGAAAACCTGATTAGATTCAAGCTGATATCTTTCAACTGTTAGATCGAAAACTAGCTTGTTACACACAAATGAAATGCACGTTTCTAGGCTTGTGTAACCGTACCCAAACTTGTACATTTGTTGGTTCAACAATAGGCAACCAAATGGTTATTCATATGATCACTTTCATATCAACCATATTCTTCTTCACCATAACTAGTTCAAGTGACTCAAATGAACTAGGTAGAGAATTGTTCGATTGCAAGGAAATCTTATGTAACTACACAACACACAATTGAAGCAAAAACGATTTGATTCACTCGAATCGGTTCATGAACTATATAGCCACGGCTTGCAATTTACGTTCCTTAGTTTACATAAGAATAAGTTCACAAACATCGTTTTTAGATATAACCTACTCAAGTTCGCGGACTTAAGTTCCCGGACGGAGTTCACAAACTCCAGCAGAATTTCTCGGGACGAGAACTTCCGCCAGTTCGCGGACTGAGTTTCCTGACTTGGCTCACGCCACCATTCCGGTTCTCTTGATCAATAAAGTTCGCAAATTTCGGTTCAAGGAATCAGGACTTATACATATATGTGTTTCCATAATAATGCTTATATCCTCCAATGGTTATATAATCTAAACTCTCATTTCAATCATTGAAACATTCTTAGAGGACGTTGATATTCTATAGTTGTTATTCACAAACTATTTTTCGTCAAAGTAAGCAATTTTCAAAGTGATTGAAACTTGTCATGACTTTTGTCACTAGGTAAAGATGAATTTGGCTAAAGAGAAAGCTTACCAACACATATTTCGAGAAATATATGGACGAGATAAACTCGGCTCGAAATAGCAAATGTGTATAATCTAAGTCTATATAGCAAAACGACTTTTGTCTCAAGATAGGAGATAAATAGACTTTTGAGTGATAGATAAGTTCAAGTCTCCACATACCTTTTAGTCGATGAAGATCCACCGGTTCCTTGAGTAGTCCTTCGTCTTGTATGATGATTGCCATGGAGTTCTTGAGCTCAATTACACTTTCTATCCTAGTCCGAGACCTTAGCTATAGTAGACTAGAAATCAAGAATTATAGTTTTGATCACTAACATTGACAAACATGCTTGAGATAGCAACGCATGCGAGTTCGACCGAGCAATGCTCTAACAATCTCCCCCTTTGTCAATTTTAGTGACAAAACTATCAATACATATGGAATATAAAAAATAAATAAATTAACTTTTGTAGCTCTTATTCCACATGACTAATCTTCAACATTACTCGAAATCTTCATCACTTCCAAGTACTCCAATGATCCCAAAGGTTGTAAGTTCAGCATCATCGTTGTTGAAAATCCGTAGCTATAACAACGAGAAAACAAGAGTTCTCAATCATTGTTATACAGTGTCATAGTATCATTACACAGCGTCAAAGTTCAATTGTATCACAACTTCAACAATAATACTATGGTGATATGTATCACTCCCCCTTACATAATGATCCAAAAACCATATGTATTTGTCGTGTGAACTACATATTAATTCTCCCCCTTTTTGTCAATAAAATTGGCAAAGGTACAAGAACGGGATCCTAATGAAATTTCCGAGAGAGACATTTCATGACCAAAAGAAAGAAATACATATCATCTTATTTAGATGCAATCATAAAGCCGAAGCTAAATGCATTCATCAAGTAGTTTATGAAGATACAAGATAACCCCTATAATATTCCACAGCCGCACTCCCCACAAAGATTTGGCAATTAAGCACAAGTTCAATTAAGAACTCTCCCCCATAAAATGTCATTCCCGAACGAACAACAAGAGCGACCTTAATTTCGAAAGAAAAGAAGGATTTCTTTGGACATAACAAATCACATACAAGTATGAATTTGAATCCAAAAAACTCAATTAAATTAACCATAAGAGAACCCATGATTAATTTAATCGAAAGATGCTTAACATAAGTGAACTTATGGAGACTCAAAAAAAATATAATTATATTAATCACAAGAGAACCCATAATTAATCTAATCGAAATACAAAACCAAACTAATCACAAAAGTAATCAATTTAATTGGTCATGCTCATCATAAGAAAACTTACGGAGCAACAATTAAATAACCAAACAAGATGATTAATTTAGTTGAAAATGCTCGACATAAAGTATCTCGCGGAACAACAACTAAGCTAATCATAAAAATAATCAACTTGTCCATTTTAATGCTCAACATAAGACACTTTGCGGAGCCTCACAGTAATACATAAAATATGGATCAGGGAAGATCAATACTGCGGAATACACAAGGATTCATTCTAATTTCCATCATTATTCGCATAACCACATTCAATCGACATAATCCTTGCAAACAAAAGATTTTAACCTATCTTTCATCAATAATTGACATAATAGGCTTAACTTTTGTGTTTGTCAAAAGTTCATTCATTCTTTTATCAATACATGCATATCGACATATGAAAGACTTTACTTTTGACAAGGTATAGGACAATCATAGTTCACGGACGACTGCGCTACACCTCGTCTCTCACCCTGCAGGCAAACACACATATCCCATAACAATATTGCAATATATAAAATCATAAAGATTAATACTGCAAAAATCATCTTCCAAACAAATTTAGAATTTAAACCAATAAATCTAAAAACATGAAGATGAAAACGTTGGACATAGCTATGTGAAATCACAATAATGGCTATTCCAAACTCTACTTTTCTAACAAAAACAAGAAAATAGAAGATTTATTATGCAATAAAACCTTTGAAGAATTCTTTATCGTCCCCGAACTCCTTGTCATCAACAACCATTGGGACATAAGGTTCATTAAGGTAGGAGTTTATATCAATAAACCTTCTTGGCTGATGATGTCGAACCAGGGCCTTCTGAATTATCTCATGAGTCTTATACACAAAAGCCTTTATTTGTTGAATCTTCTTTCGCATCTCCTTCAACTCTTCAAGAACATCAGAAAACTTCTGAGAGTTTGAAGGAACGGCTCTTGGATTCCTCACATTCCTTTTCTTTCTTTTCAAGGTATGAGATAACGGATATTTCTCTTTTTCCTTCATGATTGATGGCTTAACAATCATATAACATCTTTTCCATCAGAAGACATCATGCTTGGAGTATCCATAACGTATGGGTTTGTGAGAGGAAATCACAAATTGAATTCAATAAGTAGTCTTGAGATGAAAAGAGGTTTTGAAGAAGGAAAAAGGAATGTAGGGTTTCGAAACCTTTAAACAGGTTCGTACACGTCCAACTCACAACCCTATAAAGAGTAGAATTGTCGATAGTAACCCTCTTTTGTTGATAGACAGGGAAGAACAAAACTAAGAAAAAAAGAAAAAAACTTTTCCTAAAGCCTGAGAGGTATAAAATCATTGTATCTTTTGATCAGGCACATGAGACAATATTTCCAAAACAACACAATCAAGTTGCGTTGTGGTGAACAACAATTTGTCCACCATTTTCCTCTTGAGAGGAATCCACAGACCTCTGTCTATCAAAAAGACTCGACCATACTTTCTTCTCTAATGGTCTTGGTTTATCCTTGGAAACTAACTTCTTAGACGAAGATAAAATCCTACATACCTCAGCGGTCTTCTGAGCAAGTTTAAACTTATTTGCTAATTGATTTGCTCTTCGTTGAAGTTTGTTGACATGCCTCAATTGGTGTTTGTACTTGTAACACTTTGAAAGTTCATGACCCTTTAGAGAGCAATACGAACACGTCAAACTGGAATAAAAGTCAGGCTTCTGAGATGTGCACGCAGCTAGACACATGGTGGAACCTGAAACATTACAAACAGAGTTTCCAAGAAATGGGTCAATTTTTTCTTCCAGATTGGTTGGGTTTTCTTCTGAAGGAATATCGAGATTGATGTATGTGTTGCTACAGTTATCAAAATCAATATTTTCACCAAGAAGTGCAACACTTGATTTCTCGTCTTCATTAGAATCATAATTGTTAGACATTTCATCAAGAGTTGCAACAAGACCTTTGTTCCCGGTGTATTTTCTACGATTTGGGCACTCGTTTGAAAAATGACCAAATCCCTTACACTTAAAGCACTGAGGCATATCCTCATCATCAGTTTCATTTGTTTCCCTGTTTTTAGGAGGAATACGATTATGAGGTTTAACTGATGCTTTAGGCTTATCTCTGGAGAACTGTTTACTTCTCTTCAACAGAAGATCCCTAAACTGTCTTGTGATCATCGAGACTGACTTGTCAAGATATTCATCTGATGAATCTGTCTCAGAGTGATCATCTTCAGAGATATACACTTTTTTACTCTTATCAAGTAATTTAGTGTCCTTTTGTGCTTTGAACGCAACATCCTTAGTTTTGGATGAATGTTCATGATCAAAGATCTTAAGCTTCCCAACCAGCGTATTTCTGGAGAGATTATCAAGGTTATTTCCCTCAACGATGGCATGCTTCTTATAGACGTATCTAGATGACATCGATCTGAGAATTTTCATCACAATGTCCTTTTCAGGAATAGTCTTACCCAATGCAAAAGATGCATTAACAATTTCATACACTCTGTGATTAAATTCATCAAATGTATCTTCATATGCCATACGAAGGTTTTCCCAATCGGAATAAAGGTTTTGAAGCCTAGCTTCCTTTTCACTGGAGTTACCTTCGAATACGGTTTCTAAGATATCCCAAGCATCATTAGACCTCGTGCAATTTGACACATGGTGCTGAAGATTTTGGGTAATGGCATGTATAATGGCATTCAAACCGTCGGAATTTTGCTTTGCAGCATTTATCTTGGCAGGGGTGTATTCACCAATATCCTTGGGAACGTTTACATCTCCATCTGCCACGACGGGAGCATTATAGCCATTAACAACATATACCCATGATTGAAAATCACGTGCTTGAAAAAAAGCTCGCATAGCAATTTTCCACCACAAGTAATTAGAGCCATCGAAGACTGGTGGTACGTTAATTGAGATAGCACCTCTGTCCATAGAGTCAAATCGCTACAAACACATACTTGTAAGGTCTTAAACGTGTTTGCCTGCTCTGATACCAATTGAAAAAGTGGGGGTACAACAACCACACCCAATATTTCGCTTAACAATCTATATGGACAAACTCCAATACACTTTCTAGAGAATCAACTAGACAATCAGACTCAATCTAGATAAAAAGTATATCAAAGAGTTTATATCTTAATATCTCGATTTGATATATACTCAAGCAAATAGAAATCTGCGAGTCTTTATCAAATAGTAGAGAGATAACTTGGATGGTACCAAAGACCAATATCCAAGTGTCAATCAATTTAAATCAACAACCAAAAGGTCGTATATTCTAATTGATTTAACAACGCACAACCTGTGATATTTCAATTATATAACAAAATATAATGGGGAAAAGCAATAACACAGACAACAGAATTTTGTTAACGAGGAAACCTCAAATGCAGAAAAACCCCGGGACCTAGTTCAGATTGAACACACACGGTATTAAGCCGCTACAGACACTAGCCTACTCCAAATTAACTTTGGTCTGGACTGTAGTTGAACCCCAATCAATCTCACACTGATCCAAGGTACAGTTATGCTCTTACATCTCTGATCCCAGCAGGATGCTACGTACTTGATTCCCTTAGCTGATCACACCCACAACTAAGAGTTTCTACGACCCAAAGTCGAAGACTTTAATAAACAAATCTGTATCACACAGAAAAGTCTACGGTAATAGATAAATAAGTCTCCACGAATATACTTACGAGTTTTGTCCGTATTTTGATAAATCAAGGTGAACAGGAACCAATTGATAAACCGGACTTATATTCCCGAAGAACAGCCTAGTATTATCAATCACCTCACAATAATCCTAATCGACACAGCGAAAAAGATATTGCGGAATCATATACGATGAGACGAAGTGTTTGTGATTTATTTTATATCTTGCCTATCAGAGATATCAATCTCAAGCCAACTATTACAATTGTATTCATACGATAGAAACAGCAAGATCAGATCAAACAACTACAAGAAAGTAGTATCGGTTTGGCTTCACAATCCAAATGAAGTCTTTGAGTCGTTAACCTGGTTTAGAAGAAGAAACCAAAGGTTAAAGGGGAATCGACTCTAGCTTATCACAACTAGTATCACACAGAAGGTGTGGGGATTAGGTTTCCCAGTTGCTAGAGCTCTCCCTTATATAGTCTTTCAAATCAGGGTTTGCAATCAATGTTAGCTTGGTAACAAAGCATTCAATATTCACCGTTAGATGAAAACCTGATTAGATTCAAGCTAATATCTTTCAACCATTAGATCGAAAACTAGCTTGTTACACACAAATGAAATGCACGTTTTTAGGCTTGTGTAACCGTACCCAAACTTGTACGTTTGTTGGTTCAACAATAGTCAACCAAATGGTTAGCCATATGATCACTTTCATATCAACCATATTCTTCTTCACCATAACTAGTTCAAGTGACTCAAATGAACTAGTTAGAGAGTTGTTCAATTGCAAGGAAATCTTATGTAACTACATAAGACACAAGTGAAGCAAAAACGATTTGATTCACTCGAATCGGTTCATGAACTATATAGCCACGGTTTGCAATTTGCATTCCTTAGTTTATATAAGAATAAGTTCACAAACATCGTTTTTAGATATAACCTACTCAAGTTCGCGGACTGGGTACGCGGACTTAAGTTCCGGGACGGAGTTCACAAACTCCAGCAGAATTTTTCGGGACGAGAAATTCCACCAGTTCGGACTTGGCTCACGCCACCATTCCGGTTCTCTTGATCAACAAAGTTCGCAAACTTCGGTTCTAGGAATAAGGACTTATACATATATGTGTTTCCACAACAATACTTATATCCTCCAATGGTTATATAATCTAAACTCTCATTTCAATCATTAAAACATTCTTAGAGGACGTTGATATTATATAGTTGTTATTCACAAACTATTTTTCGTCAAAGTAAGCAATTTTCTGAAAAAGCGGGGTCTAACAACACCACCAATATTTCTCTTAGCAATCTGTATGGACTAACTCCGAAATACTTTCTAGAGAATCAAATATACAGTCAGACTCAATCTAGGTAAAAGTTCTCAAGGAGTTAATATCTCTCTCTTATTTTGATTTACTCAAGCTAATAGAAATCAGCGAGTCCTAATAGAACACAAGGAATAACTTGGACGGTACCAAAGACCAATGTTCAAGGATCAATCAATGACAATCAAACAACCAAAGGTTGGATTATACCAATTGATGATCTGCACGCACAACGTGTATTATTTCAATTATAAAGATAAACAATATAATGCGTAAATTGAAATAACACATACACCAGAAATTTTGTTAATGAGGAAACCGCAAATGAAGAAAAACCCCGGGACTTAGTCCAGATTGAATACACACTGTATTAAGCCGCTACAGACATTAGACTACTCCAAGCTAACTTCGTACTGGACTATAGTTGAAACCCAATCAGTCTCCCACTGATCCAAGGAACAGTTGTACTCCCTACGCCTATGATCCCAGCAGGATACTTCGCACTTGATTCCCTTAGCTGATCTCACCCACAACTAAGAGTTGATACGACCCAAAATCGCAGGCTTTAACAATAAATAAATTTGTCTCACACAGACAAGTCTATCAAAGGATCAATCTGTCTCCCACAGAAAAACCCTAAAGTTTTTGTTCCGTCTTTTGATAATAATCAAGGTGAACAGGAACCAATTGATAATCCGGTCTTATATTCCCGAAGAAAAACCTAGATTAATCAATCACCTCACAACTATCTTAATCGTATGGTAGCGAAACAAGATGTCGTAGAATCACAAACAATGAGACGAAGATGTTTGTGATTACTTTTATATCTTGCCTATCATAGAAATCAAAGAATCTCTAGCCAATCAGTATGATTGTACTATTACGATAGAAGATGCAAGATCGGATCACACAACTACGATAAAAGTAGTATCGGTCTGGCTTCACAATCCCAATGAAGTATTCAAGTCGTTAACCTGGTTTTAGAGGAAGAAAAGCAAAGGTTAAAGGAGAACCGACTCTAGCACGCAAACTAGTAGCACACGTAAGGTGTGGGGATTAGTTTTGCAGAGTTGCTAGATGTCCTCTTATATAGTCTTTCAAATCAGGTTTTTGCGTTAGTTACAAAGCAATCAATATCCACCGTTAGATGAAAACCTGATTTAGATTCAAGCCAATATTTCTCAACCGTTGGATCGAAAACTTAGCTTGTCATACACAAATGATTGTACGCTTCTAGGTTTGTTAACCGCACCCAAACGTGTACATTGTTGGTTCAAAAATAGTCTAACCAAAAAGGTTAACCATAAGAGCATTTCATACCAACCATGTTCTTCTTCACCATAACTAGTTCAAATGACTCACATGAACTAGTTAAGAGAGTTGTTCAATTGAAAGGAAATCTTATATAACTACACAAGACACAATTGAAGCAAAGATGATTTGATTCACAAGAATCGGTTCATGAACTTTAATAGCCACGATTTGCAAAAGCATTCCTTAGTCTTTTAAGATTAAGTTCAGGGATCATCTTTAGATATATAACATTTTCAAGTTCGCACACTAGGTTCGCGGACTTAAGATACCGGATAGAGTTTACAAACTCTAGCAGAAATTCTCGGGTTTGAGAACTTCGCCGGTTCGCGGACTGGGTTCGCGGACTTGGCTCACGCAAGTAGTTTTTCAACTCCAGCAGAAATTCTCGGGTTTGAGAACTTCGGCAGTTCGCGGACTGAGTTGGCGGACTTGGCACTTGCCATACTTTTGGTTCACTTGATCAACAAAGTTCGAGAACTTCGGTTCAAGGAATACATTGGTTATGTAATCTAAACTCTCATTCCAATCATTGAAACATTCTTAGAGGACGTTATGTAGTTGTTACACCATTTGTCGTCAAAGCAATTTTCAAAGTGATTGAAACATTCATGACTTTCATCACTAGGTAAAGATAAACTTGATCGAAGCGAAAAGCTTACCAACACATATTTCGAGATATAGATAGGCGAGGTATACTCGGCTTGAAATACCAAATGTGTGTAGGATCGAAATCTCGCAACGACAACGTTTCAGCGAAGTTATCAATGACACAGCACAATAGCGTCGCAGAATAATTTCAGGAATGATAAAATAAATGATGTCAGCAAAGATCACGAGAAAGATATGACAGTTCTACGAAAATTAGAAAGTTTGCGAAATTAACATTTGTAAGGTTGCGAGAATGTCGCAAACCATACCCGAAAATAAAGGACAGATTAGCTGTCATCCACTATGTATTTTCTTATAAATAGTCGTTCGAGTTGTAAAGAGAGGGAGAGATCTTTTTTGAGTAAGAAACAAGTAAATAAGAGAGAGAAATTTCAGAGCAGAGATCATTCTTGACTTCTTTATCTTTCTTGTAAGAACATCCAAAAATTAATCAATAAAATTAAGAGTGTAAACCTAAAAATGGGTTGATCAACAATGAAATTATATGAGGGGTGTAGTGTAGGATTTCCTGCAACTACATAATGGCGCTAGAAACAGGGACGAGTTGAAGATTATTCTAGAAAAAGCTAAAGATTGATATTGAGATTTGTGAAAATTTAAAGTAATTGATTAAGAACTTTTAATAATTTCTTGCAATACTGTTAACATTGAAGAAATGGCTAGAAGAAGAAATACATCCGAACAACCGACTACTATTAGAAGAAGCAAAAGAATTGCTGGAAGAGAAAGAAGTGAAATGGGAGAATCTACTAGAATGAGAATTAATAGAGAAAATCAAATTCAATCGCCAATTCAACAAACACTAGTTCAAGAGAGGAATACAGATTATGACAGGGTGAGCATACATACTTGGCGATCAAATTCAGCAGAAAAAATAGAAGAAGGGCAACAAAATAGAAATTATAGACAGGAAGAGAGAAATCAAGAAGCAGATGAAGGAATAATTCATGGAGGTGAGGAAATTGGAGCGTTAGAAACATTGAGACGAAGAATACATGAAGAAAGAAGAGCTGAGGCAGAAGAACTTGCAAATTTAACAAGGAAAAATCACGAATTAAGGATGGAGAATATAAGGCTACAGAATAGAAGATCGAGAAGTATTAAAAAATCATATTCAAAATCGACTAGAGGAGAAATGAGGCAAAATTCACCCGCAATCAATGCTGGAAGTAATATTCAAGAAGAAATATCAAGTCCTAATGAAGAATATCGCGAAAATAGAGAAAGAACTGATGATCGTTACATTCCACAAAATGAAACTGTTGATGATGGGAAAATTGGAGGAAATCAAGAGAACAGGCAAAATCAGAGACAAAATAACCAAGATGGCGAAGGAAATCAAGAGGAAGGAAGAAGAATTTACATGTGAGAGAAACTCACAGAAATCAACAGAAAATTGAAGAAGAAATTGAAAGACATAATGCTGAACAAGAACGTTTAATCTGCGAACGTGAAAGATTGAGAGCGGAAATGGAAGAACAAGAGCTTCAGGAGACAATTCGCCAGAACCATCATGACAATCGAGAAAGAAGACGTACACAAAACAGGAATAATGACAATCTCAATGAGGAGTATGATAGAGTAAAGAGAATGGTTGAAAGACAGCGAATTGAATTGATAAGAAATGAACAAATTTATGGAGGAGAAAATGAAAGACATCATCATTTGCGAATTCAAGATAGGGATGAGGAAGAGAATCGCAGAAGAAGACGAGATGAGGATAATGAAGAAGAGATACAAAATTTCGCAAGAGAAGATAGACGTGAACGCAGAAGAAGAGAAGCAAAATTAAAGAGACCAATGGGTCAAGATTCAGGTGTAAATAAACAAATCTTGAAAGAATTAGAAGAAATGAGAGGAATGCTAAATAACAGAGGAGAAGTAGGTAGAAGGAAATTGGATGAAGCAATAGAAGAAGCTGCGAAAACTCCATTTACAAGGGAAGTACAATTAGGAGGAATACCACTGAAATGCAATTTACCCGCATTAACCAGCATTTTTGATGGAACAACTTGTGCAATTCAGCACATTAAAGCTTATGTGAGGTGCATGTTACAATGGGAAAATCATGATCGGTATTGTGCAAATATTTCGCATCCAGCTTAACAGGAGAAGCATTAAAATGGTTTGAAGGTTTACCAAAGAATACAATAACCTCCTTCAATCATTTGCAGACCACATTCTTGGGAGCATATATAAGTAATAATTCCTCACGACCTGGTATACAAGATGTGTTTGGATTAAAACAAGGGATTGGCGAAAGTTTGAAACACTTGACTAAAAGATGGAGAACTATGTGTAGCGAAATGGATGTCCGTGTAGATGAGAGATATCTCATATTATCATTTACCAATGCTATGTTTGTAACAAACCTATTGTATGTCCAAATTTTCAGAGTCAAGAATACGATTACAATGACTGAATTGCGAGAACTTCAAGAAGAATACATTGCTCTAGAGGAAAGAAAAAATGAAATGGAATCATATCCAGTTGCGAACACCAGCTCACAAACAGCGAATGCAAGCTTATTACCAAAGCTAATAAACACAGTGGCGAATACTTCGCAAGTACAACAAGAGAAGGTGACAAGTAACAATCAGCAGAAATTGGTAGCTATGGGGAGACGAGATCAAGAAGAGTATGAAAGAGAAAGAAATTTCTACAGTCGTGGAGGAAATAACAAGATTCAAAGACTCGATCAACCGCAAGAAACTTATGGAGGTCAAAGACCAAACTTTAATAGAGGACAAGGAGGTCACAAGGTAGTATGGGAAGAAATCAAGATGCCACCTCTAAATGCAAGTGTGGAGAAGATACGGGAAGCTATAATTTTGATGGAGAATATACCAACACCATGGAACATGGGAACGAAACCACCTCCAAACCACAGAAGTCATGAATTTTTTTCTTATCATCATTTTCATGGACATACCACAAACGATTGCAGAAATGTAAAGAGAATTATTTTGAGAATGATAGATCAAGGAAAACTAAACGACTTTCTGGTAGGGCATCCGAAATCTCAACCATTACCACCACCGCCAGAACATCACAAAGTGAATACGATGAAAAAGAAAGAAACATTCTTCATAGAAGTTGGTGCAAAAGCAAAAAATCTATTATGTCACTCTATCGTACATTCATATAAGACAATTGAAGATTTTCATGATAATGTTTTCAGTAGAGTGTTCGCAATAGATAATAATGGAAGAGAAATTATGAATATTGCGAAAATCTCGCCACTAGAGGAATGGCAGAAACAGATCATTTCTTTTACTGCAGAAGAAATTCCCGAAGGAGAAGAGGTGCATGACAATCCATTGGTAATAAAATTAGAAATTAATCCAAAACCGAAAGAAGATGAGGATGATGAAGCTGAAGATTCATGGGAAATCAATAGAATTCTAGTCGATACTGGAAGCTCTGTGAACATCTTATTTTATCATACTTATAAAACCATGGGTGGAAGAGATGATGATCTTATACCATCAACATATAAGATATATGGTTTTAATGGTACTGCTAACAAGCCTAAAGGGGAGGTTACTATGCAAATTCCATTGAAGGGAATATCTTCTGAAATCTCATTCTGTGTCGTTGATGTAGAATCACCCTACAATGCGTTAATTGGTCAACCTTGTCTACATGGGATTCTAGGTGTAGCTTCAACTTTCCACCAATGCATCAAATTACCTCATCCCAATGGTGTAGGAATCATAAAGGGAGATTGGGTCGAAGGAAAGAGACGTTACGAAACTGAGATAGAATCTTGCGAAGGAAGAGCAAACAAGAAGGAAAACTGGCGACACAAAATCAAAGATGTACAAAGAAGTGAGAGTTTGATGGTGTATAAAATCGAAAGGAAAGGAGAAGAGATGTTGCGAAATTAATGCTAGCTCAGAATAAAAATGATGAACATACCACTACCAAGGAAGTAGTAGAAGAAAATAATAAAGAAGCAGAGGATGGCAAAGGTAATAAAAACAAGAAATGTATGAATGATTAAGTTGTTGCGATAATCTCGCAATAAGTAAAATTCTCAAAAATACATTTGATTGAACAACAAAATTGAGATTGCGAAATTCAGATACGATATAATGATTTGCGAGACTCTCGCAGAGATAATGAATTTTACAGAAAATAATCAGAGAAGAATGACATAAAAGAAAGGGGCGAACCTTTATGGCGCACACCCTAGTTCGCGAATAAAATTTTGCAAGAGGAAAATGTAAGACCTAAAGTACGTCATATTAGGGGGGTACCTGTTACATGGCTCAGGGAAAGGCTACACCGCCACCGGAACCTGAGTCATGGAGATTTGGGGTCAATAAAGCCCATCCGGGAGAGGCACCTTGGATTCTCAACTTGAGCATGTGACTTGGGTTGGGCGACTAAGGTAATAAGGACTCTCCCAAGGAGTGAAGATCTGATCAAGGCGCCGAGGTACACGGTTGAGTCAAGAGTGTCGGGGGCGTTTGAAGCGTCCTTGCCATTCTTGACAAGTCTTGGCTTATACTGCACTCGGCCTGAAGAAAACCCCACTTGGGGTGCAGTCTCGTAACCATAAGCCCTATAGGTAAAAGGGATAAGAGGCTGCGAAAACAACTGGTTGTTGTTAAGACTGGATGGGAGGAGCTAACCTTGTATGGTAGAAGTACGCTTCCTTGAAGGGGAAACCAGGGGGAGATAAGGGCGGCACCCTCCATTAGGGAGTTGATAAGTGTCTTGAGACGCAAATGTCATGAGGCTTTTTATTCGCAAGGATATTAAGGCTTGTCATATTTGTGCAACAATCCTGAAGAGGAAATAATACAAAAGAAAAGGATAAGACGAGATCAATGGGTTTTCGCATGAAAGTGCGAAGACGTCCTGCGATTTCGTCGCAAGACGGCAATGTCATGGGGCTTTATTTTCAAAAGAATATTTAGGCCTGTCATATTGTCGCAACATTACTGAAGAGGTCATAATACAAAAGAAAAAGTTAAGACAAGATCAATGGGTTTTTGTATGAAAATGCAAGGACGTCCTGCGATTTTGTCGCAATGACAAGAGGTGGCATAATAAGACCTTTAATTAGGAAGGCAAAATAAGACCACACAGGAATGAGATTTTGAAAAGAAACAAAATTCATTTCGCAAAAGGTTGCGAAGTTATACAATAAGAAATTTTTTATGAAATCTCTCATTTGGATTTAAATAACAGAGGCAAGTATGGGAATGTATGAAATTAGAAAATGTTATTTGCTTCCATATGATAGATTTATTCAAAGATTCAAGAATTAATGATTATATTGATTAACTATACTGCAAAGAAGAATTGTTTTAATTTATGCTGGTCAAAATGAAAGAAACACAAATATATAGAAAGAAGAAATAAATGTACATGTATTACAAAGAATCAAAGAAAGAAGTAGAGATTATTTCTTGGTTAATCCTTCATTATATTCATCAGACTTGTTTCCTTCTTCGTCTGCGTCAGAATCTTCATCACCATCAGAACTTCCATCACTATCAGATTCTTCATCGTCAGCTTCGCTATCAGAGATAATGAAACTGGGAGTATTCTGTGGGATTTCTTCTAAAAGACAAGGATAATTAGAATGTAGGACATTATGATCATCACAAACCATTTGGATGGTTTGATTGCGAAAATGCATAGCGTCATTCTTAAAATTCGCAACAGTGATCTTGATTTGATTCTTTAATCTTGAATACTTGTCGTTGCGAGAGGAAAGATTCTTTGCGAGTTCCTCCTTTTCAGCTTCAAGTTCTTCAATCTTTTCACGATATTTATTTTCAGAATCTGCAAACAAAATACAATCAATTATTAACTTGATGAAAATTCATAAGAAGCAAAAGATTAGTAAAGAAGAGCAATTAGCAACCTTCTCTGTCAGAAATCATATCTCTAATCAAGGATGTATGTTCAACTTGGAGACTAACATTTACGCCTAAATCTTTTCTAGCATCATCTAAAATTTTCGCAGCCCAAACAAATTCATCCTCACTACTTATGAGAAGACGAGAACGAATTTGATTTTCCCTTTCGCAGAGTTCAATGCTCTTGCGGTTAGCTTCATCTCGCTCAAGTTGAACTTCAAGGAGAGCCTCTTGGAATTTCACCAAAACCTTGGCACCTTGATCAGAGATACGATCCCTATCATCAATGAGACCGCTAATTTTGGTTCTTAACTCATTGGTTTTCTCTTTGGAATCAATAAGGAGACGCTTAAATCTGTTGGCTAAGCCTAAACTGGATCTATGATCAATTTCTAAGAGGCGAAATTTAGATCTAAGTTTATTTAGAGAAAGAGATAAAATTCTATCATTTGAGAAGCTATTTAAGGAATTGTTAAGACGTTCAAGAAGGGTATCATTATCCAAGGCATTAGGAAATGAGCGAAGAAGGGTAGCTTCATCAGAAAGACCATAAATGTCTGCAAAAAGGATCATTTAAATAAGATAAAACAACAGGATGAATGAATAAAGGGAAAAGAGAAAAGTAACATACCATAAAGATGATTATTAGCTTGTTGAAGGCTAGAAATTTTATTCTTATACGAAGAAGAATCAATTTCTAATTGTCTATTTTTCTCGCGAAGACCTTTAACTTCAGCTTCCAATTCTTCATTCTTTTTGCGAAATTGAAGATTCTTCTTTTCAAGATTTTCGCGTCTTCTCACTAGATCTGAAGCAAAAGCAAAAGAAGCCTTTCCATCCTGCGAAAAGATATAAAAAATATTAATGAAGAAAGAAATTTTGAGTTATAACAATGAAGAAGTAAAAGGATAAAAGTATACCAGACTATTGAGAGAATGCAAGAAGTCGAGAGTCACTGATCTAGAAACTCCACGAAGAGAGCTATCACCATCTAGTAAAGGGACATCGCAAAGGGTAGCGAGAGCTTTGAAAGTATTTGCGAATTGGCTATCTCCCATTCCTTGTAGAGAATCAGAAAAGAGGACAGAACGCTTAGCCATAGAGGATTCGGGTGGAGAATCTTCAGTTACAACAAGATCATCGTTATCCTCATCACCCTTGTCACTTTCAGAATCTTCATTAGGAGGAACATTTGAAGGAGAAGAAGAACGAACTTTCCTTTTCTTTGGAGGAGGACCAGTTGATTTTTCCCTGCGAAGAGCACCTTTACCTTTATCACCAATATTGGCAGCATCAGCAGATTCTTCTACTTCAGCAATAATCTTCGCACACAGATAGAAATAAGAAATGGGAGCATGGAAGTAACAGTACTATTTAAAATCATAAGAGAAAATTTCTTACCTCATCTGTGTATGAGCGAAGAGCTAACAGAGTACTAGATTTCCCAGTCCTGTTATAACTATCCTTCAGTTTTTGGATCTGTGGAATGTCGCAAGAGTTAGCGAACAGAATAGTAAAAATCAATAAAGAAATACAAAATGAGTTAAAGGGGAGAAACATACCTCTTTCTCCTTCTCGGTCCAAGAGAAAACCCAAGGTTGATATGCAGCGAGATTCGCAGGAAGAACATTTGACCCAGCAATGTAGGGTCCCTTTAGCATTAAAGGAAAAAACACACCATTTATCATCTTTGGATTGGCAAGGAGTTGTGTTTTTACCAGAACGCCAATCAATATCTTGCATAAGAATTTTGGCTTCATCAATGTTATCTTTCCTTTTTAAGCGAATACCCCAGCGAGTATTTTCTTTCTTCATGGAGATAAGTTCGTAGTTCTCAAAGAAATTCGCCACTGTATACTTCTCAGCAACTATCTCTAGGTTTGCGAATTTTGGATCCCTAAGTTCTTTGGAGTAAAGAGATCCTCTACCAGCACCATGATTAGAGAATTCTAGCATCAGACGGATGCAGTCCCCACTCAGTTGGAAGATGGCTCGAGAAAATCCCGAATGAGCGAGAATTTCATAAAATAAAGGATGATCTGGGTTATAAAGAGGAATAGGGAGACCTGCGAGAATCTGACCTAGCGAAATTATGATTGATTGATCATCACGATACTGATCAGAGAAAAGCTTGACAGAAAGAATTGATTTGGCATTCTCACCAGGAATGGTGGAGAGTGTGAAACCTTTATCAGCAAGATCTTTTTGAACATCTTGTAAATTCTTCTCATATCTATGACCACTTGGAGCCATGTTTGAATATAGAGTATGGGAATGTATAGAAAGTAAAAGGATTGAAGGAAGAAAAAATTACAGCGGCAGAATTTGCAGAAGAGTAACAGATTTGTAGATATGAGAAAATAAAAATAGAAGAGAAAGTAAAAAGAAAAGTGGAAAAAAGGGGTAAGAAGAGTATATAAAGGAGATTTTTTACTCGAAGAAATAAACACCATTAAGACGAAGAGACGTGAGCGGTTGAAAAGCAGCGGTTACAGAAGACGTGTCAAGAAATAAATGGAAGAGAGAATACGTATGATAAATGTGGAATATGAAAAGATAAGCAGTTGCGTCATTTCTCACATCATTCTCTAATTTGCAGAGAAGATATGAGAAGAGGCAAGATGTAGGATTAGAATCTCGCAACGACAACGTTTCAGCGAAATTATCAATGACACAGCACAATAGCGTCGCAGAACAATTTCAGGAATGATAAAATAAATGATGTCAGCAAAGATCACGAGAAAGATATGACAGTTCTGCGAAAATTAGAAAGTTTGCGAAATTAACATTTGTAAGGTTGCGAGAATGTTGCAAACCATACCCGAAAATAAAGGACAGATTAGCTGTCATCCAATATGTATTTTCTTATAAATAGTCGTTCGAGTTGTAAAGAGAGGGAGAGATATTTTTTGAGTAAGAAACAAGTAAATAGGAGAGAGAAAGTTCAGAGAAGAGTTCATTCTTGACTTCTTTATCTTTCTTGTAAGAACATCCAAAAATTAATCAATAAAATTAAGAGTGTAAACCTAAAAATGGGTTGATCAACAATGAAATTATATGAGGGGTGTAGTGTAGGATTTCCTGCAACTACAATGTGAATAATCTAGTCTATATATATAGTATACGACTTTTGTATCAAAGATCAGGAGATAGAATAGATAGACTTTTGAGTGACAGATAAGTTCAAGTCTCCACATACCTTTTTGTCGAGAAGTTCCACCGGTTCCTTAAGTAGTCCTTCTACTTGTATGATGAATCTCCATGAATTCCTTGAGCTCAACTACACTTACTATCCTAGTCCGAGACTTAGCTATAAGAGACTAGAAATCAAAACTTATAGTTTTGATCACTAGCATTGACAAACATGCTTGAGATAGCAACGCATGCGAGTTTGACCGAGCAGTGCTCTAACATTTTCAAAGTGATTGAAACTTGTCATGACTTTCGTCACTAGGTAAAAATGAACATGGCTAAAGCGAAATCTTACCAACACATATTTCGAGAAATAGATAGACGAGATAAACTCGACTCGAAATAGCACATGTGTATAATATAAGTCTATATAGAAAAACGACTTTTGTCTCAAGATAGGAGATAAATAGACTTTTGAGTGATAGATAAGTTCAAGTCTCCACATACCTTTTAGTCGACGAAGATCCACCGGTTCCTTGAGTAGTCCTTCGTCTTGTATGATGATTGCCATGGAGTTCTTGAGCTCAACTACACTTTATATCCTACTCCGAGACCTTAGCTATAGTAGACTTGAAATCAAGACTTATTGTTTTGATCACTAACATTGACAAACATGCTTGAGATAGCAACGCATGCGAGTTCAACCGAGCAATGCTCTAACAGATAGGAAATTCAGTGACGCATGCAAGATGCATTGGCAGTGGCTTTATACCCTTTTGCGGAAAAGGGTAAGTTTGGAACGGTGTGGAAGCTAAGTTAGCTGCGTCATGCTTACGGAGCATGCTTGCAAGGGCAAATGGACTTGCATTTTCCTAGTTCTAAGGCCCTGAATGTAGCTTCATCATGGCGCATCGGGGGAGTTATGGCCTGCGCACCCAGGCGCACCAAGCGTAATTTTCCGGTCTGTCACATTTCCACTGATGGCAAAAGTGAAATGCCTACACCGGCAGTTAATGTTCAAAAGAGCAAATTATATCAACCTCCAAAGCCAACACTCACGAATCCAGGTAATAACATTTCGTATGTTTTTAATTATTAATGAAATAAAGGTCACCTGCAAAGGGGATGTCATTTTCGTATAATGAATGAAAAACATCAAGATGTTTTTGTTTGGGTATCACAAGAAGTGATCAAGCCTAGATCATATGTTGAGGCTAATACCCTTGACATTACGTGTTATGAACGTCCAACCTTTAGGCAAAGGAATCAGTGCTGTGATAAATCAAGGTTTGTATATAAACATCATACAAAGCCTTTTCACAATTGTAATGATTATCAAAAGGATAACTTTGTAAAGACGAAAACAAGATCTGATGCTTCCAATTGGAGAAAGACTAACTTGCAAAAGAATAGACAATCTGATTCTATTTCAAGAAACCTTGAAAAGACTAATGGGAAGAAGATTCTGGTTGTTCCTAAGCACACCCAGAAGTGGGTACCAAATAAAGACAATGAAGCATTGAGTGTGAAAAGGAATAACCTCCCAAAAAGTTTCATGACTATGGAAACGGCAGAATCCATGATGTTGGAGGTTAAAAATTTCTTGGGAAAATGGGTTTAGATATGAATGCATCTAAAAGTGATCTCGTCCATGATAATCCAAAAGTGAAACACAAGAATTGGTGGAAGAAGAAACAAAATAAGCCAAAAACCATAGATGTAGAAAATTGTGTTTCAGTCGCCTGTGGTGAGAAAAACCTTGTTCAGTTCAACACAACTTGATTGTGTTGGAAGTGTACCCTCACCAAGAAATACCCTATAATAAAAATGGTGAGGAAGACACAAGAATTGAGGCGCACATATTATGTTGGGTAAGATTATTGAAAATTTGGTAAAGTCGTATGATTCACAATTGGATTCTTCTAAAAAGGTATGTCTATAAACTTGAACAAGTTTTATGATTTCATTATTATATGCTTGATGCCATGATCTATTTATATAAAAAAAACATCTTTGTTTTTGTTATTCGTACTCTTATTTTTCGCTATGTGTTTTGGTAGAAATTTGAGTATGGTCATGATTGGTTGTTTAAATTTACTTGAAGTTAAATACCCAATATTTATGAAGACAAGAATTTTTATCTCTATCTTGTTGAGCCATTGCTCCAAATAGATGAGTCCATGTCAGGAGGTTTATAATCTTCTTTTAAATGGTTTATGACAATAAAATCCGTAATGGTAGTCATATCTGTCTTTCATGCACCTATAAAAGAGTCAATATACTTATACGACTCATGATGTACCACGTCGCTTTCAAGTCCAACTAATGACTCAATATGGGTATCAACACTTCTTATGCTCTTTGTAGAGTTGTCCCTGCCTACCTAAATCCTTACAAGAGACGAGAACATGATCCATCGGAATTTCTTCATAACAAGCTAAGAGGGATATACAATGTATAGTCTATTTTATCATAATGTTGATATTTAAACTTGGGTAGGATCCAATGACATGGTTATATTGACATAATCATGACATGATTTGGCCATTTTTTCTACAAAATCCAAACGACAATGATTTTGAAGCTAATTGTTTGGAGACATGTTCCACTTATATAACTCTATATTCCTGCCAAAAATGAGATTATTCTGATACACGAAACTTCACCATCCACCAATTTTAATTTCAACCGTTAATATTCAATGATTGATATTCAAAATGGTATATGGTAGTCTTATACGTCCCAAAATGCTCTCATTTTTGGTAGGAATGTGGATCTATATAAGTGGAACATGTCATCAAAAAATTAGCTTCAAACTCATTGTCGTTTGGATTTTGTAGAAAAAATAGTCAAACCATGTCATGATTATATCAATATAACCATGTCACTGGATCCTGCCACTTTAAACTTAGGTTCTGGGAAATACTCTCAAGACATGATAATCATGTTGCTTCCGGGTACATCATTCACCATTAAATAAGAAATAATAGATCATAGGTGAAGTATTGTAATAGACAAACCACTGCGGCTAATGATCCATATACCCTGTGTATTGTTCATGTCTACCTAACTTGATTTGTGTTTAAGATTCTTAAATGTTCATGTTTGAACAACCAGGCAGTACCATGACATATTGTTATTGGTGAGTTGCAAAGAAGAAATTTCGATCTAAAGCTTATCTTGCTTAAACTATCGAAATATGCAAGCAGTGGTTGTTCATATTCTTGAAAAATATAGTGAAGAACAATTTATTGTTTATAAACTTAGATTTGAGTCAAGTTAATCATTTGAAAATTACCCGTTTCGATGATGTTCATTTTAGATGTCATTTGGGAATGTTCTGGATCGATTTAGAGAGAAATATAGAACTAATGTAAATTCAAATATAAGACTGTATTGTACCAGTCTTATAAACTGGGAAAACCGTTACAAGTCTGAAGCCATAGTACATGTACTCAGTACACATACCGGAGAAGCTATATGTCGATAGCAGAATTTTGGTACGCATATCAGTATGCACTCCTTAAAAAGTCTGTGAAATCGTGAACCCAGATCGGTACGCATACCCGTATGCACACCGGAAAATAATTGTTGGCCCCGAAACCGGTTTGTTATCCATACCGGTACACGTACCAGAAAATTTATGTGCACTCCAGAACTGGTTATTATCTTAAGGTATCTATACCAGTACACGTACCGGAAAAGTTCTGTGAACTCCGGAACTCAGTCATGTCTTAAGGTATACATACTGGTACACGTATTATGACTTAACTGTTCATGAATGGATTTAGTATTTGTACCTTGTACACCTACTTAACATGTCGATTATTTTCAAATGAAATAAAATTATGAGATATTTGGCATTTGAATAAGACTCCCAAATACTTTAAAGACAACTTTGATCATTAAATCACTTGGGATTATGCTTCATAGTTTAAGTTTTGAGTGTTATTTGACATGGTTATTGCTTGAATATTCACAACCTTCTTGGTTTATATGTGAACATATGATGCACGATTCTTAACGAGTTATATATATATATGTTGATGGTGGTTTTCAGTTCAGGGCTAAAATTGTGAACCCTGTTTTTAACGCACTGTCATACTGCAAAAGGAACAGAAGCCATTTGAAAGTAATGAGTTCATAAATCTCTTCTCTCACAGATGTATTGAGCAATTCAATATATATAATTCACTCAGAATGGTGCATATAGCAACAATCCCAAATATTCTGTGAATTTTATTTTCCATCAGCATTATTCACTAATGCATTGCCCGCCTGGCATTTTCCTATGCTATGTTCCCCAGCTGAACTCTCAATGTTGGCATGACATGACGATTAATGTTCACTCGCAGCGGAGTAGCACGAATCTCCTGAAGTGTCAGTATTGAGATCTGCATGAAAACGCTCACACAGGCTGCACCATTCTCTGATAAAAAGATTTTCGTGTCAACGCGCTTTTAATTAAAAGTTAGCATGATCGACACACTTAAATTCCTCAAGGAAAACCTAGACTGTCCATGTCAGTCTTAAAGAGCAATCACAGCCACATGATTTGGGCACACGATTCAACAAGCTTAGCCTCTTCCCAGCAGAACTAGGCAACCTCCATGATAACCACCGGCGGGCCCACTAGAATCCCAGCCAATCGGAATCCCTTTAGTTCACCCGCAACACCCCTGAACTTTAGCCAGAACGTGGGTGATCGCGCCATTGAAAAGGGAGCTCAAACGAGCTAAGAACTGACTATAACGGTCTCAAATTCATCATATCCGTCCAACTTTGCTAGCCTAGTTGGACGGTCTATATCTTCCTTCGAATGATCAAAAGGGTGATGGGTGTTCACTAGCGACGCAAATCCATCCCTGGTCGATCGACTTGCTCATGGCAAGCCAAGAACGCATCAAATCACTTGATCAAACTAGGGTGAATGCGTTGTTTTGGAAACCCTAGTTTGCGTTGCGGCAACACACTACTGTCTCAAACCGATCACATCTGTCCATCTTTTCCAGCCAAATTGAATGGCTTAGATCCAATTTCAGGCAGCCCAGAAGATGTCAGCATGCTCACCGGCAGCCTGCCTTTGCACCTGACCGATCGGCCTGTTCAAACCAATGTCCAGAGCTTTGAATCGATAGCCCAAGATAGGGTTGGCAGCACGGTTTCTAAAACCCTAAATTGCATCAACGGCAGTATGCAACTGCCGCAAGTCATCTCGTCCATCCAACTTCGCTAGCCTAGTCAGATGGTCTAGATTTATTTTCATGAGGTCAACAGGGTAACGCTGTGATCACCGGCCACCCCTCCTCTACAGGGAATGATCGACCAAGTGGTAGCTCACCCATAGGGTTCTCAAACGTTCGCCCAAAGGTGTCCGGTCACGCTACTTTTTTAAGACCGTTCAATTTGCGACTAATTTGAACGAGCTCTAAAATAACGATGTTTCCTGCACATCGATTATTTTCAGCTGCTTGTTTAAAAGCGATGCTTTATGTACATCGATTATAAACGATATTTTATAAATATTGATTCCACAAATAATTTTGTTATTTGACCTAAAAGTACTATGTGCTGCTTATAGCGGCGAGTCTCACGACTTGACCCATTACTCGAGACATCAAACATGTCACAAACTGGGGGATGCTCACTGGGTATTGGTCTGGTGGTTTACGGCGTGCGGCGTGCAACGCGCCCATTACGAGAAAGTGTCAGGAAAGGACAGACAGTTAACAAAGAGATTAGTGGGTAAAAGGGTGACCATTCTTCCCTCATGATGGAAATGTGATGATCACCACCTTTCGCACAACCCCACTTCTCCACTACTTAACTGCCTCCACTTCCTACGAGATCAAGGTGTGCTAAATGACTTGTATAAATAGGATTTCAACCTATTTCAACAAAAACAAGTGTGATCAACACAAGTATCCAGAAAACACCGAGAACTGATAGCTTACATTTTGCAAGCCAGTTCCACATTCTGAGACAAGTCATAAAACAACCACATCTTCATAATTCAACATTCTGATCTCAAACACCTTCTTCGCTTCCCTCCCTAAGATCAACCCTTCTCCTTCACTTTGTGACCGAATTGAATCTGGAACATCCATTTCTTGGTTTAGGCCAGAGTCTTACAGATTGATCTCCCGAATCTAAAAGGACTCTTGTGCACATTTGCTTAGGGTTTGAATTCGTTTCTCATCAACACACCCAAGTTACCAAAAACAGCAGAATCAGTTTTTACCCTCAAACAACTGGCGACCACAGTGGGAGATTAATCTCTCGGTTGCAATCTCAAGCTCTCGCAAAGATGGTTGTTCTTTGGACTAATTCAACTACGTAAAATCCCAGCCAGAATCCCTCAAACGGTAATGTTTCTCACGTTCCTTCGAGCAATTATAGTTACAATGAACTTTCGTATTTTACTACACCCTTTGTCTCTGTTGATTCAATCGATGGAGAAATCCCATCTCTGGCTGAACTAGCGCAGAGACAAGAAATTTTGTCAAAAAATGTGAACCAGATGAAGGGAGCAATTGACAACCTGTTCACCTGCCTGATACATGTGACAACGATTTTAGGAAAAGAAATGGTGGAACGTCCAAATCTCTCAACGGATGATCGTCCTCAAGTCAACAGTTTCACTACCAATCGGAATCCGGTGGACCAGGAAGCAGCTTCTCTAGTGGAAAGTTTATGCGAACTTCCACACCTCTCGAAGGATCAACGAACAGAAATATTTACTGCAATCAACCAGGTAACTCTAGATACGCGTTTGGCTCCTTCACATCCAGAAATCTTAAAAACGCCAGAGATGTCCGTGAACAATGTTACATTTACCGAAGACGACATGATGGCGGAAGAGGGTCATAACCGAGCCATGCACGTTACTGCACGCATCAAGGATTCAGAATTCAAAAGGGCTCTTATCGACACGGGAGCGTCCTCGAATGTTATTACTCTTAAAACTCTCAGGACAGCCAAAGTTCGACCAAACAAAATTGTACGACAGCCTACCATGATGACAGACTTCGAAGGAAACCAAACCAGCACGTACAGGTATGTCAATCTGAATCTATCAGTAGGACCTGTCCAGTCGAAAGTGAAATTCGAAGTAATAGAGAAGGAGCCGGACTACCACATGATACTAGGGAGACCGTGGCTTCATGACAATAAGATTGTCCCCTCAACGTATTACCAATTCCTGAAAACTATGCTGAATGAAGAAGTTGTTCGCATTCCTGCGTCATTGTATCCTTATGCACAAATTTGTGGCATCGAACTGTTTGAGCCAAAGGAAAATTTACGAGATTCATCAAGCAAGGTTCACTGCACTCCACTCCCCACGTGGGCGTTGATCGAGGAGGAAGACCGACTCACATCATTAAATAGAGAGACCAAGTCTCGCGGCGCGTCTTTGCTGACAGGACGTGCTAATTCTCTTCACCAAGTGAAAGCTCAGCCCATCTTCATACTAAGAGGGAACGTACTTTTGTGGCGAGTCGTGACCAGAAAGGGTAAACCTTATACCGGCGCCGTTGTTAGCAATTAACAGGGGAGGCTGTCACCCAGTCTCTCCGCCCAATGGAATGCAACAATAAAGACAAGTTGCAAGAAGAAGTACCAGATTCTCCACGAAAGTTACAGGATGGCACCGACTCCACAACCGATGAACTCAAAGTCATCAACATCGGGAATGAAGAATCTCCAAGACATATCTCCATCAGTTCAACTCTGTGTGTAGACGAATGCACAAAGCTCGTGAATCTTCTCAAGGAGTATTAAGGCATATTCACATGGACATATGAGGAAATGCCTGGCCTGGATGAAAAACTGGTCACTCATCATCTACACATAATACCCGGATCCAAGCCAGTCAAACAATCTCCGAGGAAATGCCTGTCGGATAAATTAGGTGTTGCGTTGATTTCAGAGATCTGAACAAATGCTGCCCCAAAGACGATTTTCCCCTTCCCAACATCGACATGCTAGTAGACGCTACTAGCGGACATGGCATGTTCTCCTTCATGGACAGATACAGCGGCTACAACCAGATAAAGATGCATGAGCATGACGCAAGTAAGACAGCTTTTCGAACCCCTCTTGGAAACTTTAATTATACTGTGATTCCCTTTGGTTTGAAGAATGCTAGTGCTACCTACCAACGCGCCATGACTGCGATTTTCCACGACATGATGCATAAGCAAGTTGAAGATTATGTAGATTACATAGTAGTCCAATCAAAAACTCGAGCGGCCCACACAGACGTTTTGCGGCAAGTATTCGAAAGGTGTCGTGAGTACAAACTGAAGATGAATCCTTTGAAATGTGCTTTTGGGGTCTCTTGTGGAAAATTTCTGGGATTTCAAGTGACTGCTGAAGGAATCAAGGTAGATCCATCCAAGACTCAAGCCATCCAAGACTCAAGCCACCTCCGCAAACTATGAAAGAACTCCAGAGCTTCATGGGCAAGGTAAACTACATTCGGCGCTTTATACCTGGATTAGCCTAGCTTATCGCTTCGTTCACCCCCTTGCTGAAAAAAGGAGCGAGCTTTGTTTGGGCCACGCAACAGCAAGAAGCCTTTCGGAAGATTCAGCAAATATTGTCATCACCAGCCATTATGAAATCTCCCATACAAGGGAGACCATTGTGCCTCTACACTGCTTCCAGCGATACCGTTGTTGGATACCTCCTTGCTCAAAAAGATGATGAGGGGATTGAACACCCTATATACTACTTCAGTCGTACTTTAAGAGATGTTGAACTCAGGTATCCTAAGGAAGAAAAAGCGTGTCTATCCCTAATTCACGCTATTCAGAAATTCAAACACTACTTGTTTTCAAACAAAATAGTGCTAATAGCTAAAGTTGATCCTATAAAGTTCTCAAAACCGGCCTTGATAGGCAGGCCGGCCAAATGGTTACTCCAAATGTCAGAGCTTGATATAACGTGCACTCCTCCGCGGGCTATTAAAGGGCAAGCAGTGGCAGACCTACTAGCAGCATTCCCAGGATAATGTACTACTGCACTGCATGAAGATCTTCCTGGGGAGTTTCAAGAAATCTCTTTTGTCAGAGAAGAAGCGTGGCTACTATATTTCGACGGATCTGCTACCCCTAGAAGTAATACCGGAGGAGCAGGTGTAGTTTTGGTGTCTCCAACTGGTGAAGTCTTTTCGCATTCCTTCAAACTGGACTTTCAGTGCACCAACAATTCTGCAGAATACGAAGCTTTCCTCAGAGGATTGTTGCTAGCCAAACAAGCAGGAGCCACACATCTAGAAGTAAGAGGCGACTCCAAGCTATTGGTCAACCAGATGAATGGAGTGTACTCGCTCAAGTAGGTAAAACTGCCCCCTATAGATCTGGGGCGCAAAATCTATTGAACCACTTTGTTGATGCAACTATAACCCATATCGGCCGCAATAACAACAAACACGCCGATTTCTTAGCTACATTGGCCTCAAAACTGCAATTTGAAGGTCTGGAAGAGAATTTGACAGTGAGGAGGCGGACCGTGGCGTCAACGTGGCTTTTACAGTCCAAAGATGCTGAAGCTAGCGATTGGAGAACTCTGATTATTCAAGAGCTTAATAGTTCGCTTTCCCAGGGAAAGGTTAGTCTCAAAACCTTACAAAACTTCGTCATGCTTCACGGAGTGTTATACCATCGGAACCCAAATGAATCCCTGTCAAGATGTCTCGGAGACGAAGAAGCACAATCGTATTCACCGTGAGATCTGCGGACAAACGTTAGTGGTGACTCTTTACTGACGTCTTCAACGCCTTGGCTACTACTGGCCGGATATGGAGACCCAATCTTGATTACTCCAAGGTTCTTTCTCCAGTTGTTAAGCGCCACCGCATCAATTGGAGGTCCTTAACGTTAGCCATACTGGGGACTGGCGGGAACCATACATCAACTATCTTCGTGACGGTGTGCTTCCTATCAACAAGAAGGATGCATCCAAGATGAAACAGAAGGCCAAAAGATTCGTATTTCACGAGGAAATCCTATACCGCAAAAGTTTTGGAGGCAATCTTCTACGATGCTTGGTGAAATCTGAAATCTCGACCATGTTGAAAGAAACGCATGAGGGTGAATACCAAGGAAAGAAGAAGTTGTTCCTCCAAGTACACGAAAGGTATTACTGGCCAACCATGGAGGAGGATGCAGCGACGTTCGTTCAGAAATGCTATGAATGTCAGACTCACGGGAATCTCATCCACGTGCCTTGCGCCCTGCTTCATTCAGTAAGTAGTCCATGGCTTTTCTACAGCTGGGGACTTGATATTATTGGGAAAATCAATCCACCATCATTAAAACAGCATGAGTATATCATAACCGCAACGGAATACTTTACCAAATGGGTTGAAGCCATCCCTCTTCGGGGAACACTGGAGCGACAATTGTGGCATTTATTAAGGAATACATCATTTGTCGGTTTGGCGTTCCTAAACACATCATTACTGATAACGGTACTCCCTTTGCTAACAAGCAAGTACGAGAGTGTAGATGGTGGATTTTCGACAAAGGCTAAAATCGTAAACCCATAATTATACGAACTCCTGATCCAGCAATCAGATGTGAGTATTGAGACACGAGTCTCTCATCGAATCCTCTGACTGAGAATACTTTCTCTCAAAGTACGTGCAAATATGTAGTCTCTCGTCTGGACAACGGCATATCTCATGAATACTGAACACTTCAGTAATTATTTCTATATGAAATCACGAGATTGACGGCTCCTAGACAGCTTGCTCTGCTACTATAGAGCGATAACATCTTCAGGATACAAACAGCGAGTTTCCCTGACTATATAAAGGATATGAAGCTCCAGCAAGCTCATGTCAGAATAATTAATGCTCCTAGACAGCTTGCTCTGCTAATATAGAGCCATAAGTTAATTATTCCTAAATTCTTGGATTCATTCACTGAATTTCCGAAAATATTCAAATATTTTCGCAGTATTTCGTTACTTCAATCTATGGTTCTTCCCAGCAGAATTCCATGGGTTAGTAATAAATATTCAACGCACGGGCATCTGAGCTACTTCTGAGTAAGCCCCGGGCTCAAAAGGTGCAAGTGTACTCAACAATGATACATTAACAATCCCCGCACGAAGGAGTATTTCAAAATACGACAAAACGATGAACCTATGCAAAATAGGATAGAAAATAATAAATAATTAAAATATTGACCAAGGCGCCAAGGGATTGGGCTCATCGACCGACTGGCCGTGTCGTGGCCAATTCCACGCCTGTTTTATATTTTATCATATTTTCTGTTATTTTCCTTGATCTTATGAAAATCCTTTCATTTGAACAAATATCCTTCGTTTTGAGGAAACTCCTCAGTTTCATGGTGCTTCCTTCGCACGAAGGAAATAATATAAAATTGGAAAAAATATTATGGGGTCGTGATTGTTGGCCAACCGGCCATGCCTTGATCCCGGCCGGGCCCACACGTCATGGTTCCTCATTATTTAATTATTATTTCCCTAATCTCATGAAAACTCCTTCATGGTATTTTCACAAATCCATGAAAAACAATATAAAATTAGGGAAACTCGTGGGACCGGGTCCCAGCCGACCGGCCATGCCTCAGCCGGTCCCACACGCTCCTTATTTTATTATTATTATTTTAAGGTTTCCTTGATCCCATCAAAATTCCTTGATTTCATGGTATTTCTTTCAAATTATGAAAATTCCTTCAAATCATGGAAAATAATACACAAAAATTACATAAAATTAGGGAAACTTGTGGGACCGGGCCCAAGACGGTCATATTCCTTCATTTTATAATTATTTTCCTTCATCTCATGAAGTTTCCTCAGTTTCAGCAAAACCCTGATTTTATTGTATTTTCTCAAATGGTTGCTAAAACGCACGCCAGAAAATATCAAAATTCTCAGGACTGAGACGCGGACGTGTTGACGACGTGAGCATGTTACCTTGACCGACCAAGGTGGGCTCTTTGGTTCGCAATGATCCGGTCCCACGTATTTTCATGGTTTGACCTAATTTGCGCAATTGCACGTATTAGGTCGAAGACTCTTCCAAATAATTTTGGAATTTCATGAAGTGATCATCATTCGATCCCACGACCATACAGGGTTGGTTTCATGACCCCTTGATCGGTCTCTCACCTTTCCATAATTAATTAGGTTTTATCACCTAAGGCTCGGACGAGCATTATATAAAAAATGATTGAACCAACATTTGATCATCTTTTCACCAACTCTTCAAGGGGTCTTGGTATTTGCTCACGCGAGCATATGGACGCTACATGGTCGACCCATGGTCTCATGTAGTCGGTCCTCCTTCATTCCATGGTTAAATTTTCAATAAACTATCACTCGGTCATCAATTGATCAAATTAGGGTTTCTGAGTCCAAGGATCATAATTCCAGATTCGAACGCTAATAATTTTACGACGATCTCATGATCACCATTTTACTATACTCGGTTCAACTACCAGTATTCTAATTAATGTTTTATTTCGGTCACGCTGCCAATAATTCATCAGACGAGCAACACTTGCTCAGATGAGCAATATTTTCTCAAACCAAGGAGTATTGGTTCAACTATCAATATTCAATAATTCATCGAATGAGCAATACTTGCTCACCTCAACGTGAGAATTACACCTCTGTCTCAACAGACACGTTCAATTCATGAGTTTCAGAACATTTTGCAAAATCATATTCAACTCAGCAAATACATGGACTCATCGTCCCATAAAGTCATGAAGTCAACAACTGACTAATTAACCACGAGACGTCAATCGTGTCACATGGGGGATATTAACTAGGGTTTTGGTCTGGCGGTCTACGGCACGTGTGTTCATACACACGATGGAATGTGAGAAATTCGTGCAATCAGTTGAAGGAGTTAACAAAGTAGTGGATGGAAAATCGACCAAGTCTCCGCACGATGAGCAACTGGTTTCAAACACGATTTCCATTTCCCCACTCTTTGATTCCATCAACTGTCACACTTCATGGGATCATGGTGTCTACAGTTCCAGCAATATAAATAAGTCTCTGAAATCATGATTGAATATACAACGATCTCACGTCTCACAGACAACACGAGATTAACTCAACATCTGAGTAATTACTCTCAACATTGATTCAATCATTCATAACTTATCTTATTCAGAATTCACAACACACCCACAATATTTGATTACCATTGATTCCACATATTTCTTAGCTTCCCTCCTACAGATCAACCCATCCTCTCTTGTGACCGAATTTACTCTGGAACGACCATTATCTTGGTTTAGGCCGGAGTACTACATATTAATCTCTCGAATTCAAAGTACTCCCTTCTTGCAGTGCATCTGTGTGAGGTTGAACATCTCGCTCGGTTCAAGGAGTCTCCTCCATACGGTCGTCTCCTCAATCCCGTGAAAACTAGCAAATCGTTTTTCCCCATCTACATATTGGCGACCACAGTGGGAGATCATTCTCTCGGTTGCAATCTCACAATTTCACAAGATGGTCGGTCTTAGGTCTGGGTTAGTCACAGGTTTCAACGCAAACGGCGCTAGTACTAGCAACAACAACGACATCGAGGATATCCCGGAAACGATTCTAGCCTCTAACACTGACGGTGGTGATGTTACTCCTCCTCACGTCAACGCGGAGGGTCATCCTTTGTTCGGCCGACACCCTGAGGAAGTCATAGGAAATCCACCACCTACCATTGTTGATATCATCAAAATGCAAGAGACTCTTGCAAAGAATCAAACTGATATGGCTACAGCACAGAAGGAGCTATTTAATCAACTGAAAACTCTTACTGACAAGATGTCAGAGAAGACTCAAGGAAAAGGAAAAGAAACATCCTCAGATGTTGATCCTGAAGTAGCTCCAATTCATACAGTGGATGACAGCGAAGTCTCCAAAGCTGCAGACGATCCATCAGCAAAGGAGTCATCAATCTTCATCACTTGGGAGGATTTGGAACGCCTTCTGGAGAACCGTGGAAAAGACAAAACCCCACATGTCCATCGTCACCAGCCTCCGTACCCTGCTGCTACGCAAAGGATTCCTCTTCCAAAAGGTTATACCTCTCCAACCTTCACTTTGTATGACGGAACATGCAATGCTCGGGAACATGTTTCTCGGTTCCTGTAAGCCTTGGGTGAACATGAACATAACCATGTTGTTCGCCTCAAACAATTTTCAAAATCCTTGAAAGGCGGGGCATACACCTGGTACAACAACATCGCACCAGGAACTATCAACAATTGGGGAGAAATAATTAATGCCTTCTACAGAAAGCACTTCTTTGTGTCAGAGCAAATTACTCTCTCCGATCTTGGAAGAATGTTTCAGAGGAACAATGAACATCCCAATGACTACGTGAAAAGATTCAGAGTCCAGGCCCTGGACTGTCACGATCCAAACGTCACGGAGCAGCAACTGGTAGACTTGTGTATCAACGGCATGATCCCGGTCTACAGAGCTTTATTGGAAAATCTTCATTTCCAGACCTTCTCAGAGCTTTCATGAAGTGGCGAAGAGATCGGCAACTACTGCGCTCGCTTTACTGGAAAGAACAAAAGCAACAAAGGCTGAAGAACCGCGAGACACTCGAGGTAGCAGACGTCTGATCAAGAAGCAGTAAAACCTCCAGCCTTCCACAAACACTGTTGCAGAAGGAAGAAAACGGAAATCCAAACCCCCGCGCAAGCATACCCCAGCTCCTTCAAAAGCACAAAGGAAGGATAAGCAAGATGCACAAGCCTCTGACCAACGCATAAGAGTTCCTGATCAAGAAGCACATGACTTTCCTTTTTCCATTGAAGAGGTGATCGAAATCCTGGATGCCTGGGCCCAAGATGGTGCAATCAAGTTGCCATATGTCAAGAAAGAACCAACTGAAGAAGACATGGAAAGTCCTCGTTACTGCTGCTTCCACAAGTTCGTCAATCATCCCACAAGTGACTGCGGAGTTTTGAAGCACATTTTCAAAGAGAAGGTTGATCCAAAATAGCTTCAACTGGGGACTGAAGGAGTACACAAGAATCCTCTCTCAGTCATAACCTTTACACTCTATGAACAACCTATCAAAGAGGCAGTTCAATCCTTGATCGAACATGAATTGTGTTATCTGTCGAAGGCACAAAGGAGAGACATGTTCACATTACTGAACCACATCGTGTAAAGAAGTCCATTCCGAAAATACTTCTTGAGCCTCCAGCCACATACCAAGATATGTACGACTGGGGACTGCTTACCACAGTCAATTTCAGAAGAAACGAATTTGGAAGAACGTTGATCGATGCTGACACCCCCATCAACAACATTCCACTGAAAATCATCGGATCCACATGCATCACTCGACAAGAAGATACTCATGCTCCATCTCAATCAGAGACCTTGAAGGAGCGCTCGGAAATACTTATGGCTACATCATTCTCAAAGTGAACATAAGTTCAACCTGGACAGAAACCAAGTTTCACATAATCAATCAAGAAGATCCAGGATATGACATGTCCTTCAGACGGACGTGGATCCATGCTGAAAAGATGAGTACTTACAAAGCGCCTTTGGTTGCACATCTCTCCAACGAAGAAAGTTCTAATCCAGAAGATTTGACGGGCATTCCATCATCAGAGTACTTTGAGTAATTTCGACGAGGTTGAAGCAAGAACCTGCAAAATATGCATAGACATTCATCAAGAGGTTCCGCGCTCAGGAAATTCTCATTCCATGTCTATGTCATTTATTTCCCCACATGCTATCCTAGCATGGGGACTTAATTATGCTAGCACCTCTACAAGACGTTATGAATGGTAGCTTCACCGCATTAGTATTTTACCAAGTGGTTGAATCTGGCGTTTCTCCGAATCAAGCACTGAAATATTCATTACTGACGTCAAAACATGGCAAAGAACACTTTGGGTGTTTCTCCTGCAAGTCCATGTGTTCCACAAAATCAGAAAGCTCTGATGTCTGCACAAGTGTCGAATCCCACTACTGCAACGAAAGGGATGCTGAATCAACAGAAGATACTCCAGGGCCGAGATGATCAAACCCTTAAGACATTCGATGCTTAAGGAATATACTCTTCAACGCTCAAGCATCTAAAAAAATCCATCAAATTGTACTCCCAATCAAAGAGTACAACTTCAGCACAAATATCTCGACGATGGCACATTGATTCAACACCAGCACGATCAAAGTGTAACTAAACGATAAGTCTTCATTATCCCATGATAAGACTTCTGAAGCATATGCAATATCATGGATGGCACTAACTCCTTCAATATACACTGGGCAACCTGAGGTGATTCCATGAAACTTCATCAACGGGTTTTCGCTACATCACAAGCCCCTGCATGATTGAGGAACTTTCTCTCTTCACCAATCACATCCAGTATGAAAACTCTTGATGCCATCTACCGCAAAAATGTCGACTCACTGACAAAGCCAGTTCGTGGTAAAGTTATGCTTTCAGGAGCATTCAGGTTGAACTCTCAGTACACCTTCATCTTACGGACGCTCAACTCATCAACTAGTTCGTGAATGTAAAAGGCTCACTGGATGAAGTAGCAAAGATTATATCCATAATCATGGTTCTAGCCTTTTCGGTCTTTGGAGAAACTTCGAATTGAGTGATTCTTTTCTCGTGTGATAACTCAGTCTCTTAGCTTCAAAAGTTGGGGTCAAACATCATATTCCGACGTCGTATGAGGTTCCTACAGCTTCCTGAGCATACATCATGCAAGCAACAATTCTTAGACGGGATTCATGACTTCCACAGTCGATCCGTGTCCACCAGGTCTTTTCGCTAAGTCCTTCATCAAGGTACCTCCAATTTCGACTACCTGGGTCTTTACATCAATTTTTCTACCCGGATCCTCTATTTAGGTCCTGCCAGAAGAAGGGAAAACGAAAGAGAGAGATTCAACAAAATACTGGGGATTGACGGTCCACTGGTCAAGACGATCGATTTCACAATCCAAAACCAACCAAGAAATCAAGACCAGAATAAAACCTCACATCTCTCAGAAGTCCAGGGTTCAAGATATCATGGAAAGAAAACTAAAGAAAGTCAGGAAAATAATATTTCTGCTTTTCTGCATCCTCCAAGACTTGCAAAGCAGCTTTCTCCGCCTCCAGCTTCTTGGTCAGCTCAGCAACTTCATCCATCTTCTTCAACACGGCATCACTGGTGGTGAAAGGAGTGTCACCTTACACTTCTTTCCTGATAGCGTCAATCTTTTGAAAAACCCATTTCAGATTGAAGCCAAGTTCTTCAGCTTTCTTCAAGTTGTACTCCCAATCAAAGAGTACATCCCGGGTGACAGTATTTCCAGTTGTGATACGGATATCATTTATAACACGCAAGATGGATTCTACTTGCCTCGTCAAGAAATAACTATGCTCCGGATCCTTGGTAACGACGATGTGCCCATACGTCTTCCACGGTTTCTTGTACATAGCAGCATATCTAATGGGAACGCTAAATCCACCAA
The DNA here is from genome assembly GCF_003573695.1 of Papaver somniferum. Taxonomy (NCBI): domain Eukaryota; kingdom Viridiplantae; phylum Streptophyta; class Magnoliopsida; order Ranunculales; family Papaveraceae; genus Papaver; species Papaver somniferum. Next base: position 105,168,561 of record NC_039362.1, on the reverse strand, counting down.
CAAACCTGCGATATGGGAGTATCTCACCAAATGGAGGAGTAAAAGCAGTCCCTGCGTTGGGATACTCATGCACTATTATCCGGTTCTCAGTCGCTGGAGCAGCGTCAACAATCATAGGAACAACTTCGGTTGAAGCAGCTTCTTCCATTCTCGATTCGGGTTCCACCATCTCATGCAAAATTAGAGTTTCAGTCACCTCCACGGAATCAACAACAATATTTCCATGACCTTGAGGTACAGGGATGGAGTTTTCATTATCAACGGCTCCATGGTTTCTCAAGTCATCATTGTTGGATCCATTATTCCCAACTTCAGCATTTGGCACTTAATGTGAAGATTACATGGGATTAGAATGATTCAAGCGTGGAAACCCAACACAACCATAAAATTCAGAATTTAAGTGAACTAACATCATCTAATTTCCTTATTATGCACCCAAGACATGCGCAAATAGTGTAGAAGTCATGAAACACGTTTTCAAACAAGCTCAGCTGAAGAGATTTTACACTTCCCTGTATTCAACGGATAACTGGGAGCAATTGATAAGTAATTTAAGGTTGGGTCATATACCATTCTCTTCATATGGATGTTTACTACAACATATCAAAATTTCATAGCAATCGGAGGAACGAGCTAACAGATGTGGCTAAAACATCGGACAACATGCAATCTGGAAAAGTTCTGAAGGTCTCCTGGAAGTTCACTATTTCGCCTTTTTCAGGCCCTAAACATGCTCAAACTTCAAAGAGATTCTTTGCTAAAGCTTGGAAATTTCCTGGGCTTGAAGATACATATGCAAACCGAGAAAATATGACTTCGGACGAGGATTCTACAGCGTTTCTAGTAAAATCTGAAGTCTGAAATTTTCTGGTGACGTATTTCGGCAAAGTTATCCATAAATTCACATGGATTTTCATTCATTCATTCACGAATCAGCGATATCATACTTCTTTGAAGAAATTACAGGATATATACTTACTAAGGGAGTCTCTAAATCATTTGAAGCCTCGACAATGCCAGAATCTCCGTTGACAACACCGCTATCTCCATTAGGTTCGGGATTTCGGGAATTCTCCATATTCCCATGTCCCAAAGAAGAGTGCGCTTCATCAACATGCTTCTTATATACAATGGTTTCTTCCTGGATTCATCAACAAAAATTATTATTATTTCATTCAAGGAGATGCCGCGATCACCTGCACGAAAGAGATATTTACATCGACTTCTTCATCAGTACTGGATTCCTGAATTGTTCGCCTGGGAACAAGTTGAAGACCGTCAATCGATGGAGAAAAGGTCTGAAAAGAAATAAAAAAACCTTGGTCTCATGATCCTAATTTCACGGGCAATAAAAAGTCATGACACAAGGAGCGCTAACAACTCACCAAAGAAACGGTTGGGGACTGCACGTCATTTGTTAACATCTTGTAGTCCTTACTTCTGGGTGCTCCGTCTCGAAGAGTTTATTCCATTTCCGAGGAGTCTACATTGATCTGAAACCTCACTACACGATCATCCTTTGGTATAGTTGATGAAATAACCAGGAGTACAACTCAGTATGCAGGATCTCTCACCATCACTCAGAGGTCCCAGAAGTACCATTTCTTGAAGTTGCACCCGCGAAGATGTCATCCCTGGAAACATCGTCTTTGAAAGTGTCATCATGGGAGTCAGTCATTCTTGCAAAGTGGCTGTGACAGATGCATAATATTCAGCGCATCATTCAAAGCGCAGGATTCAACAAAACAACAAATCATGGAATAAAGATGCTCACATCAGCGTCTGCAAAAATGGTAACTTTCAACTCTTACCTGTTTACGGTTCCACTAACAGTACATGAGTTAATACTTCAAATCTTGCTCGTTCCTTCAAACCTGCTAAGATGAGAAAAATTCTGACATGATTTTCATAAAACCGTGAACAACCCACGTAAATTTTACAATGTGAACATTCACTGGTTTCTCAAAATCTGGACAGACGTCCGTTCTACGATTGTGAAAACTCACATATAGACATTATTTTACCATGTATAATGGTCTACATTCAACAGTTGTTCAAAATCAAAACATGATTTTACAAACTATATAAATATTTAACGTGAAACTCATGTAAATTTGGAAAATATATCTATATATTTTTGCTCCCTCGCACGAGCATCTGTCTCTGAAGCGAGAATATATTCTCAAAGATTTCTGAAAGCTCGAGATAAAAAAATTTCATGAAAGCTCATAAACAAAATTTTATTACTAACAGACGCACGTCTATTTAAAAAAAAAAAAAAAAAAATTCTCTCGTACGAGCATCCACCTTTGAAACGAGAGTTTATTCCACTTTGTGAAATCTCACATATTTAAAAAATAAAATTTTGTTTTTCGTGAAAGCTCATAGACAAAATTTTTATCATTAGACTCAGGTCTATTTTGTTGTTTCTTAAACTAAAGAACGAACGAGCGTCCGTGCTAAAACGGATTCCTTTCTTGGGCCCGTCCCGCGAATCCTAAACGACCAAGGTTCCATCACCAAATCAGCGGTGCTACCAGTTTTTGCTCATCAAACGATGCTCTATCATGCCACTGAGATCTTCATTCAAGTCATGGCATGCTCGCACTATCAAAATCCAGTAATGTCTTAACTTACGACTAAGTTTAATTACTTATATTGTTTATGACCGGAAAATCACCATTCAATGCTGACTGAGGAACACGGCTTTCCTCACTAAGCAGGGGACTTAATGTAGATGGTGGATTTTCGACAAAGGCTAAAATCATAACCCACAATTATACGAACTCATGATCCAGCAATCAGATGTGAGTATTGAGACACGGGTCTCTCATCGAATCCTCTGACTGAGAATACTTTCTCTCAGAGTATATGCAGATATGTGGTCTCTCAGTTGGACAATGACATATCTCATGAATACTGAACACTTCAGTAATTATTTCTATATATGATAGACACATTTTTGTGTCTAAATTGTCCTCAATTTTCTCTATGTTGGTACTCGATTTTGTACTTATTTTGGTGTTTTTTGTGTTTGTAGGTATTTTTGGAAAATAAACGTTTTTGGAAGAATCGGCTCGAAAGACTGCTAAAGGCACCCCCGGAGGACATTTGCTAAGCGGACCTCAGATTTGGCTAAGGGGAACCCGCGGTTATGTGCAGCCCAAATTTGTTCTCAGCACCCAAATTACTATCGGCACCCCAACAGAAGGATAAGAGGCACCCTTCATCTTCAACATTCAAAAAGAATATTTGCGGGAAATTTGGTTCCACCGGTAAAGGATTTATTATCTTTAACATAAGAATATCTTCTTGCCTTATAAACATGAAGAATTTGAAGAAAAGGGAAGTTATCTTGTATTAAACAAGAGAGATATCCTTGGAAGATTTTCTCTTGGATTTTATTCTGCGAATTAAAGAAGATATGAGTTTAGTAAAGAAATATGGAGAATAAAGAGAAGGAAAAATTCTTGAGATATTTTTAATTAAAAAGAAGAAGATTTTGGAGTTATGGAAGAATATATTTGAGTAATGTGTATTTGTGTGTATAAATAGAGAGCTAGAGAGCACATTTGTGGGGGAGAGTTGGGGAGAGAAAATAAAATCATTGCATTAATAATTTTCTCCCATTTTCATTATTTGTAAACACTTTGAGCAATGAAATTATATTTCGAGCGTGTTTCCAACCTAATGAGCTAAACCCAACATTGGGATGACGGAGGAAGTTGGATTCATCAATGTGGTAATTTGATTAATTCTTTTATTTACTTTTTGCACCGATTTTAAATGATTTATGATTTTTATTAATCAATTGTCATCTTGTTAGATAATGTATGCTTAGTCTTAGGTGCTTTAGATACACTATGCTTGTAATTTACAATTGATGTTTTACGAAATCTATCCTTGGCAAAATATTAGAGTTGATATTTCTTTTGTTTGAGCGATAAATGTCTAGGATTAATTTTTGAACCACTTGAATATGAAAGCAGTGAAATCCTGAGTCCCAGTGAAATATTCATCTCGTGACATATTTTGTATATAATTTCTTATTTTTAGTATTTTTATATTTAAGCCTAGAATCAATTTCAACAAGTCCAATTGAACGACAACCTTATTTACCACTATTCAAAATTCCAACAATTTTTGGCGCCGCCGACGCGGATTTGTTTTTAGGTTTTCTTTTATTTGTCCCTTTTTACGCGTTTTGGTATTTTTGTTTGCTTTCAGATTTGGAGCTAAGCTAAAGAAAAAGAGAAAGTGCTAAAAAGAAAGGCAAAGCCCAAAAAGGAAAGAAAAGAGAAATCTAAAAGGAGTGAAGAAGAAGATTTTGTATATTATTTTATTTTATTTTATTTAGAAACTGTAAATAGGATTTTCTTTTTTGTAATTTTTATTTTTATTTTTGGACTTTTTTATTTTTGGACTTTTGGACATTATTATTTTTAAACCCTAAGGAAGGGTTGAGTTAAATAAAACTGCACAGGGAAAGACGACAGTTACGATATTGTCTCGGCCCCTCGGGTTCGTACATGACATATGAGTTGTGTCCCGAGTCGACTTCAACGGTTCACTCCCGTCTGGAACGGGAGGTAAGAATTCTAAACACCCGCGAATCTCCTGTCAGCGGGTTTACTGGATGATTTTGTATGCATATATGTTGAGGACCTGAAATCGGATTTAATTTTCTAGTAAAGGGAAAGGCCTGGCCAAATCAAGATAAGGACTCGGATTTCATCACCGTTTCCTTCTTGCATGCCTTAGGAACACGTAACCTACGCGAATCTAAGCTTAAAATACTGACTAGAACGAGACCGATAGGGTAACGAGCTTAATAGGAAAGTCATTGGAAAAATATTGGTTACTCTTTTAAGCATACTTCGAAGTTCATGATGGTTTCTGTGAGTTGAATGCGTGACTGCGCCGCCTTGTAATGCGGTGAGGCCTTGGGTATCAAAGCTCCACGCAGCTTCCCTCGCCTCTATTCAACTTACTTTGACTCGGATTGATTCCAGAGGGGTTTGCTTAAATTGTAACGAATTCCCTTTCGAAGGATTAGAAGCTGGTCTAGAAACAATCTAAGTGGAGCCATCATGCTTTTTGTTCGCTAGATAAAATAAGCTTGTTGTGGTCGAGTCAGCCTTCTTTGTGTTTGTTTAGAATTCCCTTGCAGTTAGGATGTCAAACTGGTATAGCCAATACAATGATTATCCGACTGAGCAGCTTGGACATTATCCTTTTTATGACCATAGTGTGAATAATGATTGGGAACGCGAAACTTTTGAAGGTTACGGGTCATACCATGGTGAGACCAATTACTATCCACATGCGCACAGGTCATACGAGCAAAATAATCCTCATATTTCTTTAGAAGAGTCTCTCAAGAGTTTTAATGAGTCAACACAGAAGTTATTTATGAAAGGGACTTATAATATTCCGCTTCCAGAAGAGTTCGTAGAGCAAACAACTAAGATGTCTCTAGAGGATTCCCTCAAGCAATTTACTGAAAGTACAAATAGGATTATGGAAAGATTTGCTCAAGATAGTCTTAAATTCCAATATAGTGTTCCCAATACCACCCTTGAAAATAATGAAAGTTTTTATTCACATAACCAAGATGAAGAGGTTAGAATTGGTAACACTACTTGTTTTGATGAGGTTCGACCTTTTTCATGTTATTATAATGAGGACTGTGATGAGGATAGTATTGATGAAGAATCTGAAATATATAGGCATAATAATGAGGAATCTGTTACTCCCAATGAGCTCTTTAATGATAATATTATTTCTAGTTCCAATCCAAATAATTTTAATAATTATTCACCTATTCAAAAGGACGAGGATTTGACTAGAGATACCCCCATTTTAGACGATGTGGTATTTCCTTTTGATTACGATGCTAATAATGGTTTAGAGGAACGAGTTTATTTTGAGAATATTGTTTTAGAGTCTAGCGATTTAGAAACATTAGTCTTAGACAAAGAAAATGAACTCGTAGAGATGAGTGAGGATGAACCAGACTTAGAAAAATCAATTGACCATTTTCAGGAATCTAATGACCTTGAAATTAGGGAAGTTGTGACTAGTCTTTCTAGAGACACTGAAAACTCTAAGTTTGGGGGTGATTATCATTATCCATGT
>NC_039362.1:105162195-105162413 GCF_003573695.1 Papaver somniferum | reverse complement strand
AAGAATATATTTGAGTAATGTGTATTTGTGTGTATAAATAGAGAGCTAGAGAGCACATTTGTGGGGGAGAGTTGGGGAGAGAAAATAAAATCATTGCATTAATAATTTTCTCCCATTTTCATTATTTGTAAACACTTTGAGCAATGAAATTATATTTCGAGCGTGTTTCCAACCTAATGAGCTAAACCCAACATTGGGATGACGGAGGAAGTTGGATT
>NC_039362.1:104731892-104792275 GCF_003573695.1 Papaver somniferum | reverse complement strand
TTGCGAAAATAAACCCCCATGACATTGCCGTCTTGCGACGAAATCGCAGGACGTCTTCACACTTTCATGTAATGACCCATTGATCTCGTCTTATCTTTTTCTCTAGTATTATTGCCTCTTCAGGATTGTCGCACAAATATGACAAGCCTTAATACCCTTGTAAGTAAAAATCCTCATGACATTTGCGTCTTGATACACTTATCAGCTCCCTAATGGAGGGTGCCTCCCTTATCTCCCCCCTGGTTGCCCCTTCAAGGAGGCGTACTTCTACCATACAAGGTTAGATCCTCCCATCCGGTCTTAACAACAACCAGTTGCTTTCGCAGCCTCTTATCCCTTTTACCTATAAGGCTTATGGTTACAAGACTGCACCCTAAGTGGGGTTTTCTTCGGGTCGAGTGCAGTATAAGCCAAGACTTGTCAAGAATGGCAAGGTACGCTCCAGATGCCCCTGGCACTCTTGACTCAACCGTGTACCTCGGCGCCTTGATCAGATTCTGGACTCCTTGGGAGAGTCTTTATTACCTTAGTCGCCCAACCTAAGTCATAAGCTTAAGCTGAGAATCCAAGGTGCCTCTCCCGGATGGGCTTTATTGACCCCAAATCTCCATGACTCAGGTTCCGGGGCAGTGTAACCTTTCCCTGAGCCATGCAACATGTACCCCCTTATATGACGTACTTTAGGTCTTACATTTGCCTCTTACGAAATTGTATTCGCGAACTAGGGTGTACGCCATAAAGGTTCGCCCCTATCTGCGAAATTTTATTCGCGTTTCTGCGAAATTTTCGCGTCTCTTTGTTTCTGCGAAATGTTTGTGTTTCTTTATTCTCTCATTCATGTTTCATTCATTCTTTCATTTCTGTCATCTCTTTCATTCATTCTTTCATTCTCATAATATCATATCATTTGAATCAAAATAAATATTCAAGAGAAATTCTAATGTATGGTAACTCTGAAATATTTGTAGTTGTGAAATCTTTGTAATTCTGCGATTCTATCGCGTTTTGTAAATCAAATCAAAAATATTTTTATTTTCTGCAAAAGAAATATTCTAGAGAGACATATAAATTGAATTTTCTCAGTTTTCTGTAATTTTGAAATCTCGAAATCTCTGTAATTTTGAAGTCTTTGTAATCTTGAAATCTTAGTAATCTTTATAATCTTTGAAATCTTGAAATCTTTGTAACTGTGCGATTGAATCGCTTTTTGTAAATCAAATCAAAAATCTTTTTATTCATTCCTAGTGTAAAGTAAAATGTTCAAGGAGGTGGTACTTATCTTTCATGTGAGTCGCTATTGTTGTCAGAGAAGTGAATAAACGCCTTGAAATGTATGAATTTCGCGCAGCAAAAAGAAGTGTGAGAAGTGAGACTTGAACCCTTGACCTGCTTCTTGGATTTTCTCGCACCATACCAACTGTGATAAGCCTCTTTTGCGAAATATTCAAAGGTCTTGCGAATTAATCAAATTCCAACTGTGTGAGAGGCAATTCTGTATAAATTTCGTATAACAAAAATAAACATGTGAGAAGCAAGAATTGATCCGCGACCTGCTGCTTGCATTCATGCCTCCTGACCAACTGTGCAAGCTTCTTGCTTGCAAAATATCTCTGCGAAATTATCATCAACTCTCTTCTGTGCGAAATAATCATCAACTATTTTCTGTGCGAACCAAGTGTGCGAACTCTCTCATGCGAAATAATCAAAAACAAATATGTGAGTGGCAAGAATTGATCCCATGACATTCTCCTTGCGAAGTATCACACTGAACCATCTGTGACAACTCTGTTGTGCGAAATAACTAAACAACTGTAAACCTTTATCCTCATCTTCACCCTTAATAGCTTAAATATAAATATGCGAAAAAGGCACGCGTCAGGTGGGAATCGAACACGCGACAATGAGCTCATAAACTTCGCACATGACCAATTGTGCTGCCTCGTGTTTGCGAAATAATGAAACAATATTGCGAAATTATTCATTTTTTCGCTCTCTGTAAAAAAGAATAAAACTATGTTCGCAGGCGAATTCGAACTTGCGACCACGAACGCACATACTGCTCTCTGGACCAATTGTGCAAGAACCTCTCTGCGAAATTAACGCATAAATTTTTTCCTTATTTTTTTATTCTCCCATGCAAATGAGAAGAAAATGAAAAACATGTGTCTCCGCGAATTCGAACCCGTGACCTATTTGTTGTTCGCTCAGCCTTGAACCATCTGTGCGAATTTCTGTTTGTGATAGAAATTGCAGCATCTGCCTCTCATCTTTTCTTCGTCCTTCCTTAACTTCTTTCACATTTGCCTTCATCTCCTGAACATGAAATCTTCCACTGAAACTTCCATTTTTTCCTTAAATTTCACCACAACAACTAATTTTTTTCTCTCACTCTTTTCATGTCTTTGAATTGTTGATGATGTTTACTCCCTGAAAGTGTGATTTCTTCCATAAAATTTCCATTTTTGAACTTAAACTTTGTAGATCTAGAAAAATATAAACAATAGATAATCTTCATGGAAATTTTTTGAACCAACAAGATACAGGAGGGATAAATCCTTTACTCCTCCCTGTTTCTAGCGCCAAAATGTAGTTGCAGGAAATCCCTACACACCCCTTGTATTATCATGACTATGATTTCTAGATCTAAACTTATTTGATATGAAAATAAAGATAAAGATAATGAAAATAGAAAATCAGACACAAGTTTTACGTGGTTCGATCAATTTGATCTACATCCACGGGGTTAGGTTTCACTATGATCATTGAATTACATATGAATTACATTGAGACTCCATTAATGAGTATTTGGAGCTCTCTCTATCTCTCTGGTTTTTGGGGAAGAATAAGAAGATAATAATAATACAAGTTACTTTTCTCTCAACTACCTTTCTCTTTATATAGGATGTTACCTAGTGGATGACAGCTCATATACAACTAAGATTTCCCCTAATTTCGGATCTGGCTTGCGATGATATCGCAAGCTTATAAATGTTAATTTCACAGATCTTCCAATCTTCACAAAGTTATTACATTTTTTTTATGTTTAAGCTAATATCACCTATTGTGTCGTTTCTCAAAGTGCTCTGCGACATTTTTGTAATGCGTTGTTAAGAATTTCGCGAGCGTATCGTTGTCGCGAAATTCTGATCCTACAGCGAAGATGGATGGTTGAGACTGATTTGCGACACATGTTATGTGTCGCAAACCCTAATTAGGGTTTCACATCCACGCTACTTTGGTTGGACGAATTAGAAAGCCACGCTCCTCTTTTTGGGAGGCCGACCGTGTGGGGCCCACACTGGGGTGGTGGTGAACACGCCAATACCTTCCTGACGGCTGTGGGTCCGATCTAAGCCATCCAATCATGCCGGTGAAGTTGGATGGTCGTGATCAATTTGAGACCTTTAGTGAAATTTCCTGCGACCCTTAAAACATCACGCCGGCCGAACTTTGGGCGAGCGTTTGCTCCTCCCTGGCTAGGTCGTGAGATGGTCGGCTACGCAGGTAGAAAGGGGGACCGCCGGTGTGCATGCCAATGCTTGTCCGACCGGATATGGCCTGATCCGCGCCGTCCAATCATGCCGGTGAAGTTGGAAGACCGTGATTACTTTGAGACTGCCATGGACAGTTTGCTCGACCGAAACCTTCCAAAGCAATGCGGCTATCCCCTTTGGGGCTGGCGTTTTAGCTTGTTGTGAAGAGAAGCGTGGTGTTCGACCAACTAGGGCGCAAATGGGCCCGCTAGTGATCATCACAGTGGTAGCCTGCTCCTGCTAGGGTTCGTCTAGGCTTGTTAAATCGTGCGGCCAACTTGCGTGGTCGTGATTGTTTCTGAGACTGATATGGACAGTCCAGATTCAAATATGCTCAATCGGGATAGTATAACATACCGAGAGATGTATGCTCAGTCGGGCTAGTATAACACACCGAGAGATGTGGCATGTACGGGTATTTCGTGCATGCCTCACTATTAACACTTGGAGATTCGTGTTACTCTGCTGAGATCAACACTCAGTCGTTATGCCGCACTAATAATGAGATTTCTGCGGGAACAACACAGGATATACAAGGCTAATCATGAATTAATTAATAATGTTGTAAATTCACAGGGTATATGGGATTGTTGCTACATGCTCCAACCTGGATGACTTTTGTGTATTTAATTCACAGAATACTGGTATTGTTGCCACATGCTCCATTCTAGGTGAATTAGTGAAGTGAAGAAGTATTCATTACTTATCAGTGGCTTTATCCTTTGCAGGATGTCAGCGCATAAATTTGGTTTTACAATTTTAGCCCTGAACTAAAATCCACCATCAACATTAAGTCCCCTGCCTAGCACATAATGGTTAAATTATTGTGGGGTAGGCATTAGATGGTGGCATATACAGATAAAAATTATGAGACAAAGTTAGATGTTACCAAGAGAGACGAGTCGTCCTGTCCTTGGAGCATGTCACGTTCAAGAGGCGTCCAGGCGAGCGTTCCCCTAGCATGATGTCGGTCTTTCCTGCTTCGATCGACCTTAATATGCCTGCTTCGGTCGAGAGCCTTCGTGATTGCTCCGCTCGAGCGTGGGGCTGATGTGCCTGCTCAACGGACTGTTGCGCCTGCTTCGCTCGATCATGGGACTCATCATGCGCCTGCTTGCTCGAACGTGGGCTTGTTATGCCTGCCTTGCTCGAACGTGGGACCCGCCGCGTGCCTGCTTTGCTTGGGGCCGGCTGTGCCTGCTTCGACCAACTTGTTTTAGTTGTTTTTGGAAGAATAAGCTCTTGTGGAGAATTGGTCGAAAAAATGTTATTTGCACCCGGAGGACACGTGTTATTTGAACTCTCACAGTTGGATAAGGGGCACCTTATTTTATAAGGGACACCTTCTTTACTATTTTCACCCCATGGCGCCAGCTTCTAAGGGAACTACAGTTGTTGGATAAGGGGAAACCCTTTCTTCTTCGATTGAATTCATTTCTTGGCGGGAAATTGGTTCTCTAAAACCCGAGATTTTGCAGTGAAGTGTACAATGAGTTTGAAGGAGATTAAACAGCACGAATTGGAATCAAATATCCTGTTTAGACTGAACAGGGTTGGTACTGCCGTCAGAATCGTCTAACTTTGGCTACAATCATGCGTGGGAGAAAACAGGGGAGAATTATTTCCGGCCTTCTGTTACTCGACTTGGAAGAATTTTATTTGGTTTTAGTCTCTGTTGTGGATTGATAATGACTGGTAGAGATTAAACAGGGTTGGTAGGTTGGTCAAATTCGTGAAAATAGGTGGTATACGTCAAGTTTGGTTAAAACAGAGAAGGAGATATTTTCTAGATTTTCCCCAAGCTATTTACGGCAGTTACGTGTGACCTGAATGCGCTATCCTCATTCTGTTATGCTTTTGGATGATGACTCAACGTGTTTGGAGGGAGTATACACCAGTTGACTGCAACAGGCGCGTGTGGAAGAGAAAAGGGGAAGGAAATATTCTCATATCTGCACAGAATTGAAGAGAGAATTATACATAGTTATTATGGAAGATACGAGCAGTTAGGGAAGTATATTCATTGGGAATTCGGTATTTTTGATGAAGATAGATTTTAACAGCTACATGCATGAAAGGAAAGAAAAGGAGAATAAAATCTCCGAGACTTCAATGCAAGATTTGGGGGCATTTACTCGAGATTTTGGGACTCTGGTGGTATATAAATAGGAGGGGTCGAGTTACAGAGAGCACATGGAGAGTTGGGAGCAGTTACAAGAGACGGCAGATCACTGCAGAGTGATTCCGCAGTAGCAAGAAGAAGAAGAGTTGCAGCAACACGGAAGAAGTGTCGTTCTCAAGAACACGAAGAACAGACGCACTGGAACTGTCGTTTAGGAACAGTGTCTGCGATAGTTCCATTGTAACAGTTAGTTTTGTATCTGCAACATTTTGCTCAAATTTGGGACACCTGCTTTGTAACAGAGATTCTGCAACGCATATTTGCGTTGCAAATTCGCTGCTTTATTAGTTTTCTACTTCTTGCAAATACTATTGAGCGATGAATAACTACTTTGAGTGTGTTTTCACCATGTGAAGCTAAACCCGACACTGGGATGATGGAGGAAGCCGAATTTCATACATGGTTAAATTATTTAATTCTTTTTATGACTTTTGCACTTATTTTAAATTGATTTATGATTCGAATTAATTAGTTATCATTTTATTTCATGGGTCATGCTTGCTTAAATGTTTGATGTCCCATGCTTAGGATTTATAACTAATATTTTGAGAATCTACCTTGGCAAAAATAAGAGTCCATGTTTTTATTTGTTGAGCTATAATTGCTGAAGAATAAATAATTAAACCTATTGATATGAATTCAGTGAAATCCTAGTCCCAGTAACTCTCGCCTTTGTTTATTATTTTCATTAAATCTTTAAATTTAATCTTCACAAGTCTTAGAGTTCAAATCTCACTACTACAACAATTAAAAAACCTATCATTTTGGCGTCGGCGACGCGGATTTGTTTTTAGATTAATTTTTAGGTTTATTTTTATTTTGTACAGTATTTTCATTTCATTTTAGATTTTTTTTTCCTTTTTATGCGCTTCTTTTTTTATTTCTTTTCAGGGAATATTTGAGGATGATGACGTCTTTCGAGGAGACGCCACCTAAGATGACGCTGGCGGAATATAAGCGTAGAAATTCAATTTATCAGGCAACCTCATCTGAGATGACGCTTGGTGAATATAAGCATAGGCAACAGTATGGAGTTTCTGCTCCACATGAGGTAAGTGAAGAATTGCCTCTAATGATATATGAGAAGTATTACAAGCACACACCGCCTAGTTCGGAACAAATATTGAGAATTCTGGAATGCCAAAAATTATTTAATGATGATGATGATCAGTCTTGTAGTGACTCTCTGTTCCAGACAGAATTTGTAGATGACCTTGTGGATGATTTTCCTATTTCCATAGATGAATCTATCTTACAAGATAATTCACCCAACTTAGAGGTTGTTTCTAGACCCCTAGACTTCCAAAAGTTACCTAATTTAAGGTTAGAATTGTATGCTTCTACAATTTTGTTGGAATACTTTGCATCTAAATACCCAGAGGATTCTCGCCTATTTCTAATACCGTGCATGAGCCAATTGAAAATTTCCCAGTCCCAGTAATATCCCCATATTATGTTCTTTACACACTTCCTTGTGTTGTAAAAACTTGGTTTGGAGGTAAGTCTCTGTTTTTGATAGTTTCAGTGTCTCCGCATCGTTATGACATAAGTGTGAAGCTGTCATTTGTAAATGTTGTATTTTGAGTTGATCCCCAAATTTTCAGGTTGTTAGTTTATGGGGATCCTTTTTGTATATTCCAGTAGGTGTATTTTTATTTTATTTTTTATATTTTCTTTTACTTTTTGCATCTTATGAATTTCCCATCTTAAGTTCTGCATTGGATGACTATATTACATTGAGGATAATGTAATGTTTAAGTGTGAGGGAGTGATTAACTTTTTACTTTATTTTTTCAGGAATTTTCTTGCAAACCGTTATCAGCTGTTGGGCGGGTCTAAAATAATAATAATAATAATATTGTTAGCGTTATGACCAGCTGTGTAGCGGGTCTTTTCATTTTTTTGCATGTTATGACCAGCTGTGTAGCGGGTATTAAATTAAAAAAATATATATTATTGTTAGGGTTATGACCAGCAGTGTAGCGGGTCTTTTCATTTTTTTGCATGTTATGACCAGCTGTGTAGCGGGTCTTAAATAAAAAATTTTTATTTATGACCAGCTGAGCGGGTCTGTCTCTCTCTTATTATATGACCAGCTGTGTAGCGGGTCAATTTTATGTTTTGCTCGAGGACTAGCAAAATGTAAGTGTGGGGGAATTTGATGAACACCCAAGTGTGACGCATTTTCACCCATAAATACATTAGTCGGGACTAATTTTATCACTAATAAACTTGTTTTAGTTGTTTTTGGAAGAATAAGCTATTGTGGAGAATTGGTCGAAAAAATGTTATTTGCACCCGGATGACACGTGTTATTTGAACTCTCACAGTTGGATTAGGGGCACCTTCTTTACTATTTGCACCCCGTGGCGCCAGCTGCTAAGGGCACCCCAGCTGTTGGATAAGGGGCAACCCTTTCTTCTTCGTTTGAATTCATTTTTTGGCGGGAAATTGGTTCTCTAAAACCCGAGATTTTGCAGTGAAGTGTACAACGAGTTTGAAGGAGATTAAACAACTGGAATTGGAATCAAATATCCTGTTTAGACTGAACAGGGTTGGTACTGCCGTCAGAATCATCTAACTTTGGCTACAATCACGGTGGGAGAAAACAGGGGAGAATTATTGCCGGCCTTCTGTTACTCGACTTGGGAGAGTTTTATTTGGTTTTAGTCTCTGTTGTGGATTGATAATGACTGGTAGAGATTAAACAGGGTTGGTAGGTTGGTCAGATTCGAGAAAATAGGTGGTCTACGTCAAGTTTGGTTAAAACAGAGAAGGAGATATTTTCTAGATTTTTCCCAAGCTATTTACGACAGTTACGTGTGACCTGAGTGTGCTATCCTCATTCTGTCATGCTGTTGGATGATGACTCAACGTGTTTGGAGGGAGTATACACCAGTTGACAGCAACAGGCGCATGTGGAAGAGAAAAGGGGAAGGAAATATTCTCGTATCTGCACAAAATTGAAGAGAGAATTATACAGAGTTATTGTGGATGATACGTGCAGTTAGGGAAGTATATTCATTGGGGATTCGGTATTTTTGATCAAGAGAGATTTTAACAGCTATAGGCATGAAAGGAAAGAAAAGGAGAATAAAATCTCCGAGACTTCAGCAAGATTTGAGGGAATTTACTCGAGATTTTGGGACTCTGATGGTATATAAATAGGAGGGGTCGAGCTACAGAGAGCACATGGAGAGTTGGGAGCAGTTACAAGAGACGACTGATCACTGCAGAGTGATTCTGCAGTAGTAGGAAGAAGAAGAGTTGCAGCATCACGGAAGAAGTGTCGTTCTCAAGAACACGAAGAACAGACGCACTGGAACTGTCGTTTAAGAACAATGTCTGTGATAGTTCCATTGTAACAGTTAGTTTTGTATCTGCAACATTTTGCTCAAATTTGGGACACCTGCTTTTTAACAGAGATTCTGCAACGCATATTTGCGTTGCAAATTCGCTCCTTTATTAGTTTTCTACTTCTTGTAAACACTATTGAGCGATGAATAACTACTTTGAGTGTGTTTTCACCATGTGGAGCTAAACCCGACACTGGGATGATGGAGGAAGTTGAATTTCATACATGGGTAAAATTATTTAATTATTTTTATGACTTTTGCACTTATTTTAAATTGATTTATGATTCGAATTAATTAGTTATCATTTTATTTGATGGGTCATGCTTTCGTAAATGTTTGATGTCCCATGCTTACGATTTCTAACTAATATTTTGAGAATCTACCTTGGCAAAAATAAGAGTCCATGTTTTTATTTGTTGAGCTATAATTGCTGAAGAATAAATAATTAAACATATTGATATGAATTCAGTGAAATCCTAGTCCCAGTAACTCTCGCCTTTTTTTATTATTTTCATTAAATCTTTAAATTTAATCTTCACAAGTCTTAGAGTTCGAATCTCACTACTATAACAATTAAAAAATGTATCACTTGCGTGACGGGATATTAGCCTTGCGATCTCGACCAACACCGGCTTTGCGGACTTGACTAACACCGGCCTCGTTTGCTAACGTGGCCCAATACCAGCCTTGTTTGCTTTTCCCTGGTGTATTTTAACGTGAATGTATGTCCTGTCGTGCGTGACTACACATCCCATGCGTTTTCATACAAGTACTGACTCCCCCGCTTTTATTTTATTGTAGGATAAAAAAAAGGGGTCCTGCTAAGATGTCTTCTGGGGATAATGCTGATGCTAAGTCAGGGAGTGTTGACAGCTTCAGAGATATGCCGAACATAGATTATGAGTTGTTCACCGCGCCCTTTCAACTGAAAATATCCGTTCCACAAGATAACCCTTCTCCTATCGACTTCAAGGTTTGTCATGCTCCGCTGGGCCCTTATGAAGGATGGATGAGACGTATGTTGAGAAATGAGTACATCAAAGATAACTTGACCAAAGCGCGGATTATTGATGTAGCTTGCATGTTGAAACGACTCGAGAGGATGTTAAAGTGGCTTCTGGTGCGAACGTTGAACCGGCTCCTGGAGAGAGTGTTGAAGAAGGATTCTGAAGCGAACGTGGGTCCCGAAGAGAGCGTTGAGGCGGCTCTTGAATAGACCATTGAAGCAGCTTCTGAAGCGAATGTGGAGGTAGCTCCTGGAGATAGTATTAAGCAGAATTCTGAAGCGAACGTGGGTCCTGGAGAGAGCGTTGAGGCGGCTCTTGAATAGACCATTGAAGCAGCTTCTGAAGCGAATGTGGAGGTGGCTCCTGGAGATAGCATTGAAGCAGGATTCTGAAGCGAACGTGGGTCCCGTAGAGAGCGTTGAGGCGGCTCTTGAATAGACCATCGAAGCAGCTTCTGCTGGAGGGAGCGTTGAAGTGGCTTCCTCTTCAGTTTGATTTACCTTTGCGAATTTCATGCTTCTTGATTGACCATCTCTCTCGTGTTGAAGAATTCCTTGACTGGCGGTGAAGGAACTTCGTGCTGAGCCTCAGTCCCCAAGCGTGGTTTACATGGTTCTATGTTCGTAGTGGTTTTTGGCATTCTTCATATAGCGGTAGAGCTTGTCTCGTCATTAGAGGGAGAAGATAATGATGGAACCGATAGCTTCCTCGATGCTGCCTCATGAAATGAAAAAGAAGGAGACAGTCCCCTGCCCACGAGTATCCATTGAGCCCTTGACTTGATAGATGTTGTCACGCTTGGTCCGTGAGGCCGTCTTTACCCGTTGCGTTTCCTAGACGTCCAGGAATATCACTCTTAAGTCCAAGGTGCGATCTTTTTTGATAAAGCAACTACTTCTTCTACGGTAGACGAAATTCTGAAAGCGTCTCTTATTGATGTTGCTTCCGTCAAGCCAGACATAGAATATCTTGGACGTTGTTTCATCATTGTGGCAGTCGTGCATGTGTTACTAGAGTTGAAGTTGGAAATTTTGGACGCGCAGGATGTTGTATCTCGGTGGCTTTACTCTTGCTGCTTCAGCGAACCTGGTTCTTTCTAGTAGGGCAGATGTTGTTGTAGATGAGCATTCAACAGCTCCAGGGGATGACCAAAGGCGCAGATTCTCCAACATAGCACGATAGACATGCACCATCGTCTGATAGAGTGACTCTCCCGGATTTTGCTCGACATGACGCGTGGACATCGTTATCTTCTTGAGGCTGCTCTCTTGAGGTATCGGCTCCAGTGGAAGATTGCCGTCATAGAGCGTTGATACGTTGCACCGACATTCTTTAAACCAAATGGCAGTACAATATAATAAAAATTTCTGAGAGGAGTTCGAAAATCTATCTTACTTGCGTCATGCTCGTATATCCTTATCTGGTTGTAGTCGCTACATCCATCCATGGAGGAGAACATGCCGTGTCCGCTGGTTGCATCTGCTAACATGTCGATGGTAGGTAGAGGAGAATCGTTATTGGGGCGGCATCTGTTCAAGTCTCTGAAATCCATGCAACACCTGATCTGTCCATTTTCCTCGTGTCTGAGCTGCAACCGGCTTGGATCCGGGTATGACATGTATATGATGGGTGACCAATATAAATCTGGCATTTCTTCATACGTCCAGGAAAATATGTCCTGGTATTCCTTGAGAAGTTGCACAAGTATCGTGTGTTCCTCCGCAGACAAGGTCGAACTGATGGAGATAGGCCTAGGATATTCCTCATCCCCGATGTTGACCACTTCGAGCTCATCATTCGTGGGATTGGTACCGTCCTGCAGCTATCGTGGAGCATCCGATACTTCCTCTCATGGCTCATCGTTGTAGTAGGTTTCCGTACGACCTTTCCTGGGCGAACCTTGGATGTCCTGAGAGTATTGAGAGTAATCACATTCAAAGACGCTCCTGTGTCGATAAGGTCCATCTTGAACTCTGAATCCTTGATGTGTGCGGGGACATGTAGGGAACGGTTATGACCTTTCTCTGGTTGATTGCAGCAAAACGTCTCTGCCCGCTGATTCTTCGAGAGGTGTAAAAGTTCGCATAAACTTTCCTAGAGAAACTTCTTCCTGATCCGACCTCTGGTTCATAGTGAAACTATTGACTTGAGGAGGATCGTTGTGAGGATCAGTCCCCGGTGTAGGATTATCCATGACAGGACCGCTCATATCTGATGTCGCTTCTTTGATCAGGTCCATGTAGGCCCGCGCCGCTGAAGTACCTTCTTCGGGTGCGTTGAATACGTTCCTTGTTGGCTCCAGGGGATGTCGCGGCTCTTGTGGCAATCGATCAGTTAATGTCTTAAGAAAAGTGAGTACCTCTTTCTGAGTTGTACCCATATCCGTTTGAGTCTTAGCAAGAACTTCCTGCCTCTCCATCAAGTCTGCGATGGTAATGGGAGATGGTCCTCCTCTCGTCCCCCCGGCTCCTCGTCCTGACGAAGAAGTGGAAGCTGTTGCTCTGGTGACCACTGGAAGAGTTACACTTGAGGAGATTCCGGGATTCGCGGATGCTCTGGCTCTGGTGATGGGAGGCGTTACACTTACTGGAACATCTCCTGCTCCGCTGGCGTTGGTGGTAGAAGTGACGGCTCCACGAGATGTATTGAACACAGTAGCTCCACTGACAGGTACATCAATACCGAGAGTGTTATCTACACTAGCTCCATCATAATTGATTGCTAATCCAGACCTGAGTTCTACCATCTTGAAATGGATTGATGATTGAATTGGTCCTAAGATCTAGCCTTTTCGAAATTGATAAAGTTGAATCGTATTTTGAAGAAATTGACTTTACGACCGAGAGATTAACCTCCCACTATGGTCGCCAATTGTTTGTGGGTGAAAACTGTTTCTGCGGTTTTTGGTAAATGTGGGCGTGTGGATGAGAAACGAATCTAAACCCTAAACAAATACACTGCAGGGAGTGCTTTTGATTTGAGAAATCAATCTGTACAACTCTGGACTAAACCAAGAAATGGCCGTTCCAGACTTGCTTCGGTCACAAAGTGAAGGAGATGGGGTTGATCTTAGGGAGGTAAGCGAAGAAGGTGTTGAGATTGTGAAGGTGTTGGCTGTGTATGACTTGTATCAGAAAGCTGAACTGGCTTGCAGAATGTAAGCTATCAGTTTTGGTGTTTGGATACGGTTGTATCAACACTTGGTTTCTGTATTCTTGTTATGTTGGAAATAGGGAGGAGAAACTATTTATACAAGTCATTGCACCTAACCCACGTTTCTCATGGGAAGTGGAGGAAGTGGAGTGATGGAGTAGTGGAGTCGTGGTAATTGTCACACGATCAGGTAAAGCCCACTTCTCCCATCATCATTAACCGTCCATGTCTTCCTGACGCGTTTTTTTGATGGCGCGTTGCACGCTGCACACTGTAAACCGCCAGACCAGTACCCCAGTAAGTATCCCCCAGTTTGTGACATGATTGATGTCTCGATCGTGTGGATCGTGGGACCCACAGGAAGTAGCATGTAATGCTAGGTTAAATAACTAAGTTATTTGAGAAGTCGATACTTGTAAAATATCGTGTGTATTCTATGCATGTAATGCATCGAATATATTCAGCACGTATGAAGCATCGATGTTTTAAGGCTTAACGGAGTAAGTCGCGGATTAAGCATCTTAAAATAGCATCACGTCCAGCCATCTTCGAGTGATCGTTTGGAGGCTGTACAGGTAAGCCCTGGCCGATCACTCTGTGTGGAAGACTGGTGGACGGTGATCGTGGTGATGTCTGACTGGTCGCTTAACTCCTGTCTTAGGTTGTCCGTCCAAGCTGGCGAAGTTGGACGGACGAGATGACTTGCGACCCACATATGCGACCGTCGGATTAGGTTTTAGGAGGTGCGCAAGTACCCCTTTTCAGCTTGGTCGAATCCAAGCATAGGAGAGGCTTTTGGCAAAACCAATCGGGCATGCGTGTAGAGGGCTTGCAAGCGTTCGTGTATGTACCTCACTGTCTCATGGAGATGTGATCTAAGCCACTCAATTTGTTCGGCGAAGTTGAGTGGTCGAGATCGTTTTGCGATTGGGACCGCACGACCATGCCTAGTTTGGGCGCACGAATCGAGGCACCTAGTCATGGTCGGCCTTGGCCGATTGGTCATACATGTAGACGGGCCTACGGTGATTTTATTGGCATGCTCTGGGCCCTTTGAATCTACATCTACACCCTCCATCTATGCCCGCGAAGATGGATGGTTGAGACTGATTTGCGACACATGTGATGTGCCGCAAGCCCTAATTAGGGTTTCACGTCCACGCTACTTTGGCTGGACGAATTAGAAAGCCACGCTCCTCTTTTGGGGAGGCCGACCATGTGGGGCCCACACTGGGTCGGTGGTGAATACGCCAATACCTTCCTGACGGCTATGGGTCCGATCTAAGCCATCCAATCATGCCGGTGAAGTTGGATGGTCGTGATCAATTTGAGACCTTTAGTGGAATTTCCTGCGACCCTTAAAACATCACGTCGGCCGAACTTTGGGCGAGCGTTTTCTCCTCACTGTCTAGGTCGTGAGATGGTCGGCAATGCAGGTAGAAAGGGGGGCCGCCGTTGTGCATGACAATGCTTGTCCGACCGGATATGGCTTGATCCGCGCCGTCCAATCATGCCGGTGAAGTTGGACGACCGTAATTACTTTGAGACTGCCATGGACAGTCTTGCTCGACCGAAACCTTCCAAAGCAATGCGGTTATCCCCTTTGGGGCTGGCGTTTTAGCTTGTTGGGAAGAGAAGCGTGGTGTTCGACCATCTAGGGCGCAAATGGGCCCGCTAGTGGTCATCACAGTGGTAGCCTGCTCCTGCTAGGGTTCGTCTAGGCTTGTTAAATCGTGTGGCCAACTTGCGTGGTCGTGATTGTTTCTGAGACTGATATGGACAGTCCAGATTCAAATATGCTCAATCGGGCTAGTATAACACACCAAGAGATGTATGCTCAATCGGGCTAATATAACACACCGAGAGATATGGCCTGTACGGGTATTTCGTGCATACCTCACTATTAACACTTGGAGATTCGTGTTACTCTGCTGAGAGCAACACTCAGTCGTCATGCCGCACTAATAATGAGAGTTCTGCGGGAACAGCACAGGAAATACAAGGCTAGTCATGCATTAATTAATAATGTTGTAAATTCACAGGGTATATGGGGTTGTTGCTACATACTCCAACCTGGATGACTTTTGTGTATTTAATTCACATAATACTGGGATTGTTGCCACATGCTCCATTCTAGGTGAATTAGTGAAGTGAAGAAGTATTCATTACTTATCAGTGGCTTTATCCTTTGTAGGATGTCAGTGCATAAATTTGGTTTTACAATTTTAGCCCCGAACTAAAATCCACCATCAACACAACCGTTAGTCAATCAAATCAATAATCAGAAACTAAAATCACAATGCAATTATCTAGTTTCCCACCAACGGTACTCATCGAGCTTCTTGATCCCACAGAAGTCATTAAACGAGCGGTCGTAAGAGATTTCGCCTAATTAGGGTACTTTCCTCTCCGAATAGAGCTGCACCAGAAACTACACAAATGAAGTTTTCCTGGCTCATAGGATGATTTTCAAGAAATGCAAACTCAACTATTTATAGACCAAAGTTGTTTGGACAACAAGGTAATTCCAAAACCGAAAATATTCTTAAGATATTCACATTAAAGTACCCAATTTCGGCTTTCCTATTTCCAATTAAATGCCAAACCGTATTTCCGAAAACTCTCATAGAAAACTTCTATTATTAGTCTAACACATTAACTAATAATATTTTCCAGATGATATGCTTTAATTGCTGGTAATTAAAACATATATTATGAAAATCATGATTAAATTCTTTTCAACTTTCTTACTGGTATGTGATCACCTTGAGTATCAAGGAATATCTTTGACCAATTAGTGATAAGAGTTATGTACATGTTCAAATAATGTCGACATCTAGAAGCTTCTCATCTTAAAAAACCCAAAACCCTAATTCACACACATCATGAAGAAATATGTGAACCATGAAAACTTGGTTTGTACATGGAACCGATTATACCATCAATCCAAAATATGTTGTGACCGAATATAACATGATTCCCAAGATAGGTTGTAATTGGTTACACCTTGCTCCACAAAGTAGCATGTGACCGGTTACACCTTGCTTCCCGAAGTAGCTTGTGACGGGTTACACCTTGCTTCCCAAAGGTTCTTGTGACCGATTAGAACTAACTTTCCAATTCATCTTTTGACCGGTTATACCTTGGATTCCAAAGTAACTTGTGACCGGTTACAACTTGCATTACAGTATAGCTTGTGATTGGTTACACCATGATTTCCAAAGTAACTTGTGACCGATTACAACTAGATATATATTATAGGCTATGACCGGTTATACTACATATCTCAGCCAAAGTTATGATTGGTTCTACCTAGCCATCTTCTATTGATTAATCAAAATATTCAATGAAGAACCGGATCAACACATCATGATTTCCCTTTCGATTATGAAACAAGTTCACGCATCTACTTCCTTAAACTAATGTAATAATACATAGTTTTATAGGATGAAATCACACCTATATAATGCACACATAATCAAGTAACTAAATACAGTAGATTATGTCGATGTCGTATTTACGAAGTTCAAAAGATAAGCGTTATATTTTGTAGTATAATTCCTTAATACTTTGATCATACTATATGACCAAGTCTAACACTAGAGTTTCATATGTATATATCTTCGCATGTTTTGTTTCAATCTAAAATGACTTGAAAGATACGTTAGAAATGGAAACGAGATCAAGTCAATATTACTAACCTCAAGAGGAAAGTCGTCGTTGCAGTCATTACTTCTTCACTTTTTTCAGGTCTTCGGAGTAATACTTGTACGTATCAACATTCCTAGACTTTCTAGTCTAACCTAAACGAAGTTGACTATAGTATTTAATCAAGTGACTCTTGATGAGTTTTGATACTAGATTATGACAACCAAACTTGCCATACCAACGTTTGGTGGGTTCAACCGATCTATGCTCTAACAATCTCCCCCATTGTCAATTTTAATGACAAAACTCTATTACACATGGAGATAAAATAACTTATTCTTCATACGCTTGATTCCAAGTTTTAACAGAACAATAACCTGTATATATCGAAATAAATGCCGCTGTTGATATTTGAATAACAAAAGATTTTACTCCCTCTAAAGGAAAGATAGGTAAATATTCAATCTGAACGTTATTCCCCCTTTTGTAGTATGAAATACTACACAACATGATGATATGTTTCTCCCCCTTAGTCTATGCTTTACTCTTTCGTTAGATATAGCATTTAAGCACTTATATCCTTTCCTAGTGATTAAAAATCACTTGTTTACTCCATATATTTCTTCCCCTTTTTGTCACAAACAATGACAAAGAAACGAAAAAATAAAAGATTAAACCGAAAGGATCTTACAAATCTATAAGACTTATACAACCTATAAGAGTTAAGCACGAAGGTTTCACATACCATTTTAGATAACCAATATTAACACTGAAACTACAAAAGTAATTTAGTTTCAATATGTTATCAAGGAAATAATTGCCCGAATCAATTTCCCCTTAGTCTGACAATCGACTAAGATAACTTAATTCCTTTATCTAACCGATTGTGCATGTACAATCGCTTATTTTTATAAGACACAAATAAAGATCAGAATTAACTCTATTTCTCTTATAATGCTCTAATTATTCCGAAAAATAACTTAGACCTCTTTCTTTGGACAAGACAAACACTAGGCTAGTTAACTAGTTTTTCTTGTCAAGGCATTCGATTAGACTTGAATAACCGTATCCTCCAATGGATAAGTCTAACTAAGATCAGAATTAACTTAGTTTCTCTTATCAGGAGTCAAATGGACTAAACACAAGATCTCGTAATTTTGTTACACCTAAAACAATAGACACAAACCAAAATAAATTGACTTGTCATAGTTTTTCTCAACTGGAAGCAATTGAAACAAATATAATCAATGTAAACACCGCAATTGCACCGCATTTCCTTAAGCAAAAACAATTGATACCAAACAATAAATAAGATACCAAAACATAAGCCAAACAAATTGACACAGTTTTTCTTAACTGAAAACAACTGAATCACAATAATCAATCCATACAACATAATGGAACATATCAATTGTACCGAACTTTTGTTAAGCATAAGCAAAATATATGCAATAAACTCAAGATTTTCTTAAACAGGAAAAACAATTAACTAATAATAAAAATCGTTACCTCAAATTCAGCAGCCACTTCTCACCAGAAAGATGTATCATTAAAGCGCAAGTTCAAATAAGAACTCTCCCCCGGTTAGTTGTCATCCTCTCGCAAGAACAAAAAGAACAACAATAAGAGCAACCTTTAACAGAGAAAGGTTGAATCAGTTTTAACTAATGTGTGCCTATAGAAAAAGTTAAAACCCGAAACACATATGTTATGCTAAACAAACTTATGTAAACATAAATTGATTATCAACATATTGTGACTTTTCACATATCAGTTCAATAGAAACACCTTATGATCCTTTGATAAAGCCTCCCAACAAGGGCTGGAACTTAAACCCGCTAAATAAAAAAGGGCAAACAAATCATAAGGGCATTCGCAATATGAGATTGAATATTTAGGCTAATAAAAACCAAAACTAAACATCCCACAATCCGAAAGCAAATAACATAAAATATATTCACAGGATACGTAATCGGAAACTATCAAATAATGAAACAAAGATTATAAAATAAAATTATATTCATTCATAAATATTGATGGTTTTATTCAAATAGACTTTATACAAGATATCGAGATAAATCAACAAGTTGATGTCTATTTAAAAAAATAATAAGAGATAGATTACTTATTATTTTTGGAAAATCGTTGATACTAATCTTCCAATGTCCTTCCTTGATATCCTTCCCCTCCCCAAATCTCTGTATCAGTTTTCAAGATGCCTTGTAGAGTTTCTGGATCATTCTGAGCAACAAAGGCTAACTGTTTTTTAAGACAGCTTAATTGTCTACCAATGAGTATGATGAGGAAAAGAGGATCATCAGTCTCAGGGGCCCGAGAGGACAAGTCAATCAATTGACATTTGTTTTGTCCACCAACCATTTGATTTATGGTTCCCTTAGTAACAACTTTACCAAATTTCATATCACTAAAATTATCACCTAAAGCATTTCCCCAAAGGTTAGTGATAAGGTAGGGATACCAAAGATTTCGCTTTAAGGGGGGAGAAGAGGATCTTTCATAAATCTTAATCATCTGATTTCTAATTATTCCACAGAGATCAAGTTGTTTATCATCTTTGAAAAGACGAGGGTACCCAAATACACCACAATCTTTCGAATATCAACCTATAAATCCTTTACCAAGTGTGATCGTCTATTGAAAGAGTCGAGACAATACAAAAACTTCGGTACACATTTTGTATCATCGTGTGTGGATACGAGATCAAGAGAATATAACAACAATATCACTTGTGTGATTGTATATGGATTCAGGATCGAGACGATACGACAACGAAGTGTTCACTTGATAATATGTACGATATTAAACCAAAACTCTGTAGGATCAATATCAACTGATACAGATCAACGTACAAGTGCAATTTACTCTAATTATAATGAAACAATTATAATGCCTAATAATAAAGTAAATGGCACAGCGATATTTCGTTAATGAGGAAACCGCAAATGCAGCAAAATTATGGGACCTAGTCCAGTTTTGAATACTCCTAGAATTAAGTCGCTATACAAAATGTAATACCAACTTCGTATAGTTGAGACCAATTAGACTACCTCTAGATACTTAGTTTCCTCAGTATCCCTGTGCCTTCAACTTCGAGAGTCACGCACGTGAATAGCAAGTCCTTTGGATCATATTCAAAACAGCAAAGGAAGAATCTGTTTGGTAACCACTCTAATCAATCTTTGCTATAAAGATATGTGAGTTATTGACAAAAGCTCTTCCATTTAAACTAATAAACTCCTTTGTATGGCTCGATCAATCTAAACTTTGATTACCGAAATAATCAAACTCTAGATTTGCAATCAATCAATATAGATCTCAAAGAGAAACTATAAGGTGATGCCGATCTAATGCAACTAGTCAATCAAGTCTATCAAGGATAAACACGATTCTATTTGGATCCCAACCGATCAAGGTTTGTGCACTGAATCCACAAGATACAAAAAGTAATAAGAATTCTTCTTCGTCTTAAAATCATCTATTTCTTTGAATACCTGCACAACACAACTTGAATCCTCTATTGATCAATCACGCACATAATGGAGTCTGTTAACAATGAATTATCACAAGATGTCTTTAGATCCGAAAAAGGTTCAAAAGATCCCGTCGATACTTTGATCTAGTTTGAGTGGCCCTTATGTCAGAAGAGAAGGATCTCAAGAATAATCAAACTAGGTGCTATCAAATTTGCAACAACCGTTAGTCAATCAAATCAATAATCAGAAACTAAAATCACAATGCAAATATTTATTTTCCCACCAACGGTACTCATCGAGCTTCTTGATCCCACGGAAGTCATTAAACGAGCGGTCGTAAGAGATTTCGCCTAATTAGGGTACTTTCCTCTCCGAATAGAGCTGCACCAGAAAATACACGAATGAAGTTTTCCTGGCTCATACGATGATTTGCAATAAATGCAAACTCAACTATTTATAGACCAAAGTTGTTTAGACAACAAGGAAATTCCAAAACCGAAAATATTCTTAAGATATTCACATTAAAGTACCCAATTTCGGTTTTCCTATTTCCAATTAAATGCCAAACCATATTTCCGAAAACTCTCATAGAAAACTTCTATTATTAGTCTAGCACATTAACTAATAATATTTTCCATAGGATATGCTTTAATTGCTGGTAATTAAAACATATATTATGAAAATCATGATTAAATGCTTTTCAAATTTTTTACTGGTATGGGATCACCTTGAGTATCAAGGAATATCTTTGACCAATTAATGATAAGAGTTATGTACATGTTCAAATAATGTCGACATCTAGAAGCTTCTCATCTTAGCAAACCCAAAACCCTAATTCACACACATCATGAAGAAATATTCACATTAAAGTACCCAATTTCGGTTTTCCTATTTCCAATTAAATGCCAAACCATATTTCCGAAAACTCTCATAGAAAACTTCTATTATTAGTCTAGCACATTAACTAATAATATTTTCCAGAGGATATGCTTTAATTGCTGGTAATTAAAACATATATTATGAAAATCATGATTAAATGCTTTTCAATTTTTTTACTGGTATGGGATCACCTTGAGTATCAAGGAATATCTTTGACCAATTAATGACAAGAGTTATGTACATGTTCAAATAATGTCGACATCTATAAGCTTCTCATCTTAGCAAACCCAAAACCCTAATTCACACACATCATAAAGAAATATGTGAACTATGAAAACTTGGTTTTGTACATGGAACCGATTATACCATCAATCCAAAATATGTTGTGACCGAATATAACATGATTCCCAAGATAGGTTGTATTTGGTACACCTTGCTCCACAAAGTAGCACGTGACGGGTTACACCTTGCTTCCCGAAGTTGGTTGTGACGAGTTACACCTTGGTTCCCAAAGGTAGCTTGTGACCGATTAGAACTAACTTCCCAATTCATCTTTTGACCGGTTATACCTTGGATTCCAAAGTAACTTGTGACCGGTTACAACTTGCATTCCAATATAGCTTGTGATCGGTTACACCATGACTTCCAAAGTAACTTGTGACCGATTACAACTAGTTATATATTATAGGCTATGACCGGTTATACCACATCTCTCAACCAAAGTTAAGATTGGTTCTACCTAGTCATCTTATATTGATCAATCAAAATATTCAATGAAGAACCGGATCAACACATCATGATTTCCCTTTCGATTATGAAACAAGTTCATGCATCTACTTCCTTAAAATAATGTAATAATACGTAGTTTTATAGGATGAAATCACACCTATATAATGCACAGATAATCAAGTAACTAAATACAATAGATTATGTCGATGTCGTATTTACGAACATTAAAAGATAAGCGTTATATTTCGTAATATAATTCCTTAATACTTTGATCATACCATATGACCAAGTCTAACACTAGAGTTTCATATGTATATATCTTCGCATGTTATGCTTTCAATCTAAAACGACTTGAAAGATACATTAGAAATGGAAACAAGATCAAGTCAATATTACTAACCTCAAGTGGAAAGATGATGTCGTCGTTGCAGTCATTACTACTTCACTTTCTTCAGGACTTCGGAGTAATACTTGTACGTTCCAACATTCCTATACTTTTTAGTCTAACCTAAACGAAGTTGACTATAATATTTAATCAAGCGACTCTAGATGAGTTTTTATACTAAAATATGGCAACCAAACTTGACATACCAACGCTTGGTGGGTTCAACCGAGCTATGCTCTAATAATCTCCCCCATTGTCATTTTTAGTGACAAAACTCTATTACATATGGAGATAAAATAACTCATTCTTCATACGCTTGATTCCAAGTTTCAACAGCACAATAACCTGCATATATCGAAATAAATGTCACTGTTGATATTTGAATAACAAAAGATTTTACTCCCTCTAAAGGCAAGCTAGGTAAATATTCAATCTGACCATCTTTGTTATTCCCCCTTTTGTAGTATGAAAAATACTACACAGCATGATGATACGTCTCTCCCCCTTAGTCTATGCTTTACTCTTTCGTTAGATATAGCATTTAAGCACATATATCCTTTCCTAGTGATTAAAAATCACTTGTTTACTCCATATATTTCTCCCCCTTTTTGTCACAAAAAATGACAAAGAAATGAAAAAACAAAAGATTAAACCGAAAGAATCTTACAAATCTATAATACTTATACAACCTATAAGAGTTAAGCACGAAGGTTTCACATACCATTTTAGATAACCAATACTAAAACTGAAATTACAGAAGTAATTTAGTTTCAATATGTTATCAAGGAAATAATTGCCCGAAGCAATTTTCCCTTAGCTACAATCGCTTATTTTTATAAGACACAAATAGAGATCAGAATTAACTTTATTTCTCTTTTCAGGCTCTAATTATTCCGGAAAATAACTTATACCTCTCTCTTTGGACAAGACAAATACTAGGCTAGTTAACTAGTTTTTCTTGTCAAGGCATTCGATTAGACTTGAATAACCAAAACCTCCAATTGATAAGTCTAACTAAGATCAGAATTAACTTAGTTTCTCTTATCAGGAGTCAAATGGACTAAATACAAGATCCCGTAATTTTGTTACACCTAAAACAATAGACACAAACCAAAATAAATTGACTTGTCATAGTTTTTCTCAACCGGAAGCAATTGAAACAAATATAATCAATGTAAACACCGCAATTGCACCACATTTCGTTAAGCAAAAACAATTGATACCAAACAATAAGAAAGTTACCAAATCAAAGTCAATAGAATTGGCACAGTTTTTCTTAACATGAAACAATTGAATCACAATAATTAATCTATACAGCATAATAGAAAATATCAATTGTACCTAGGTTTTGTTAAGCAAAAGCAATATATATGCAATAAAATCATGCTTTTATTAAACAGGAAAAACGATTAACTAACAATAAAAAAACGTTGCCTCAATTTGCGCATCTACTTCTCCCCGGAAAGGATATATCGTTTAAGCACCAGTTCAATAAGAACTTGTTGATGGTAGATTTTAGTTCAGGGCTAAAATTGTAAAACCAGTATTTAATGTGCTGACATCCTGCAAAGGGTAAAGCCGTTTGATAAGTGATGAGTACCTCTTCACTTTATTTATTCAAAGCAATTCAATAAATATACAAAATTCATCCAGAATGGTGCATGTAGCAACAATCCCAAATATTCTGCGAAATTTAGCATTATTAATTAATGCATGATTTGCTTAGTATTTCCTGTGTTGTTCCTCGCCGAACTCTCATTGTTAGCATGACATGACGACTGAGTGTTCACTCTCAGCAGAGTAACATGAATCTCCAGGTGCCAATTTTGAGACATGTACGAAATACCCGTACAGGCTACATCACTCTCTGACAAAAGAGAATTTCGAATCGATGTGCTCTCAGCTCGATAGAATGTATTTAATTTACTTAAGGAAAATCTGGACTGTCCATATCAGTCTCAGAAACGATCGCATCCACACAAGTTGGCCGCGCAATTTAACAAGCCTAGCCAAAACTTGGTAAGAATGGGCGATTGACGTGATGACCATCGGCGGGCCCACTTGCGCCCTAGCCGGTCGACCATCACACGAACACCTCCCAGCAACGTCAAACGCCAACCATAAGTAGGGTGGCCGCTTTGTAGAGGTTCGATCGAACATAGACTGTCCAGGGCAGTCTTAAAACCATCGCAACCGTCCAACTTCGCCAGCCTGGTTGGACGGATTAAATCATCCCGCGAATGATCAGGGAAACGCTAACGCACACGTTGGTGGGCCCAATCTATCCCTACCCGATCGGCTTTCTCACGGCAATGCCATGGAGCAATGAATGTTTGCTCGAAACATGGCTGGCGTGATGCTTTAAAAGGGTCGCGGAAATTCCACTAGTGTCTTAAAACGATCACAACCATCCAACTTAGCCAGCATATTTGGATGGCTTAGATAGCGCTTAGGACCATCAGGGAGGTGCACATATGTTCACCGTCAGCCCAACATGGGACCCACACGGTCGGTCTCCCCAAAATAGAAGCTTAGCTTTCCAAACCGTTTGACCAAAGTCATGCGTGCGTGACTATTAGAAACCCTAATTAGGGTTTGTGGAAATGCATATCTGTCGTAGTTCGATCTCGTCCATCCATCTTCGCCAGCTTAAACGGAGGGTGTAGATATAGACTCAAGAGGTCCCAAGGATGTAGACATGATCAGCGTGGGCCCACCTGTGCGTGTGACCGGCCGGCCTATGCATACTAGGACTCGACAACCTCGAAACGCACGCCCAAAGGTGGCATGTCACGCGAATTCCAAATCCTTTGCGGCAATGGATTTCTGTCGCAAATCGATCACGATCACTCATCTTTGCCAGTCAAATTGAGTGGCCTAAATCGAGCCTTCATGAGACAAAGTGGTATAGACATGCACACCGGCAGGCCGTCTACACGCATGCCCGGTCTGTCCCACCAAAAATAATGTCCATGCTTGAATTCGGTCAAGCTAAAGAGTGATGCTTGCGCACCTTTTAAAACCCTAAAATTCCATCAACGGTCGCAGATCTATGCCGTAAACCATCTTATCCGTCCAACTTTGACAGCTTGGTCGGACATCCTAGGTTAAAAGCTAGACGACCAATGAAGCATCTCGATGATCACCGTCCGCCACTCTTCCACATGGAGTGATCGATCAGGGAATGGCTTGCCCATGCAGCCTCCACACGATCACTTGAAGATGGTTGGACGTGATATTATTTTAAGACGCTTAATTCGCGAATTATTTGGTTAAGCTTTAAAACATCGATGCTTCATACATATTGATTGTTCTCGATGCATTACATGCATCGAGCATACATGATATTTCATGAATATCGATTTCTTAAATAACTTAGTTATTTAACTTAGCATCGTATGCTACTTCCTGCGGTGGGTCCCACGATCCACTCATTCAAGACATCAAGCATGTCACAAACTGGGATATTGGTCTAGCGGTTTACAGCGTGCAGCGTGCAACACGCCATTACTAGAACGTGTCAGGAAAAGGTGGACGGTTAACAGTGATGAGGGAAGTGGGCAAAGGTGTAATCGTGTGACAATCACCATTCCTACACGACCCACTACTCCATCACTTCACCTCCTCCACTTCCTACAAGATGAGGGTTGCGCTCAATGACTTGTATAAATAGGTCCTTCACCTATTTCCAAAAAAGCACACAGACGGAAGAGCCAACTGTTGTCATAGTATTCAGAAAACACCCAGAACTGATAGCTTACATTGTGCAAGCCAGTTCATCATTCTGATACAAGTTATAAACAGCCAACACCTTCACAATCTCAACACCTTCTTCGCTTCCCTCCCTAAGATCAACCCCATCTCCTTCACTTTGTGATCGAAGCAAGTCTGAAACGACCATTTCTTGGTTTAGGCCAGAATTGTATAGATTGATCTCTCGAATCAAAAGCACTCCCGTGCAGTGCATTTGTTTAGGGTTTAGATTCGTTTCTCATCCACACACCCAAATTTACCAAAACCAGTAGAAACAGTTTTCACCCATAAACAGAACTCTCTCCCAGTTTGTTGTCATCCTCTCGCAAGAACAAAAGAAGAACAACAAAAGCAACCTTTACCAGAGAAAGGTTGAACCAGTTTTAAATAATGCGTGCCAATAGCAAAAGTTTAAACCCGAAACACATATGTTTTGCTAAACACAACTTATGTAAACATAAATTGATTATCAACATGTTGTGACTTTTCACATATGAGTTTCAATCGGAACACCTTATGATCTTTTGATAAATCCTACCAACAAGTGCTAGAACTTAATCCCGCTAAATTAAAAATCCACACAAATCATAAGGGCTATCACCATGTGGGATCGATAATAAGATTAATAAAAACCGAAAATAATCATCTCATAAACTGAAAGCAAATAACATAAAATATAAGCATTCAAACACAGGCTATTGATGAGTGCCAAATATTGCACACCTTTTTATTCGCAATTAACTCATCTTTTGCGCTTTAAAATCATATTTTATCCCAAATTCTGTATTTTCATTGTTTTCAAGAATAAATACTTGTACTAATTAATTTTGTGTTTTTAGCTACTAAATAAAGCTTGGATGAGTTGAGAATCTAAAAGAGCATAGGAATGGTGACTAGCGACTACAAAGAAAGACAATGCAAAGCTCCTGCGAGAAGGCCGTGAAGCGCTAAGGATTAACACGTAAAGAGCTTCCGCAATCCGTTTGTACTCGCTCCGCAAGCCGTTTGCAGAGCCTAAACCGAGTCATGGGCTTGGTAGAGAACCCAGACCCAAGATCCAAACCCGTTCCCAACCTAAGCCGTCAGATTTTATTTTGTTGATCAGATCCAACAACTCATATTTCTGGTACATCAACATTTGATACAACTGCTTCACACCCTATCTCCCTTTATTCTCTACCTTATCGACCAGAAACGTATCCACCTTCATTTCTTCTCCTCTTCCATTCACAGAGCCATCAATACCTTCATCTCAATCACTCCATCTCCCCGACCATTTCT
The DNA here is from genome assembly GCF_003573695.1 of Papaver somniferum. Taxonomy (NCBI): domain Eukaryota; kingdom Viridiplantae; phylum Streptophyta; class Magnoliopsida; order Ranunculales; family Papaveraceae; genus Papaver; species Papaver somniferum. The sequence continues at coordinate 104,764,875 of NC_039362.1, read as the reverse complement.
GCTCTCAAATTCCATCATAAACAACAATTAAATCTTTAATCTCTATCTCTCTCACCCTTATCTTCTTTCTTATCAAGAATAGTAACCCTAGAAGCTAGGATTGAGAGAGATAAGATTAGGTTTATCTTCTACAGTGGAGGAAACATCGAATTAATGAAGTTGCAGAGATGAATTAAAGAAGAAAAACGCGTTTTGGTAGTGGGTCTTTATTATTTTGACGAATTGAAGATGAATTGGAGAAAGATGTGTATAAATAGAGGCTTGCCTCTTTGTAGCAAATCATCCAGTCTTGGTCGGATCAATTATCTAGTTTAATATCATTGTTTGCATCCTGTTCATCATGTTATAATTCTCTTTCCTAGGGTTTAGATGAAGCCCTAGCTTTCTGCTATGTTATTCATGCTATATATGTTGCTCTTGAATGCTTAAACTGTTTTAGGATAGATTTAATCTTAGTGCGTCAATACTTTGCTCTCACAGTGTATGTCAGGCATCCATTGTAGTTTGAATAAAACTGTGTTGATTGTGCTGCAACTCATGCTTGATAGACTATTGTTAATCCCTTGACTAGTTGTGCTTAATTAGACAGTTAGTGCTCCGGATTAATAATTTAGTTGCGATTGAACTATCCACTGGTGAAACACCTTAGATATAGGGCAGACTTGAATCTTCACCCTTATCTGTTACAAGGACAAGAGTAATACTAATAGCTGAATATATAGTGTAGGTTTGTGGTGGAATCGATAACTCTAGTACCCTCATCTTAAGTGCTTACACCTCTTGTCTTTGCACCTTTACTTTCACATTGTTCTACTGCTTTAAAACTTGTTTAATCACCTTGTCGTATCGACACAAAACCCCCCTTTTTGGTTACTCTTGTTCTAAGTCAGTTGTTGTAAGACCATAGTTTCAAATCTACACCCACCTTGTCCCCGTGGATCGACCCGTGCTTGCCCTGTGTTACATTAGGACACTGTGCACTTGCAGTTCTAGTTGTAGGTACTGTTTCTAGACCTACCAAGTTTTTGGCGCCGCTGCCGGGGACTCGGTAGCGGTGTAATTGATTCTTTGGTTCCGATTTACTGATTTTCAGGTTATTTCCTGTACATATGTGTTAGATTACTTACATCCTTTTGTTAGCTGTAATCTTAAATTGTTAGTCATCTGCATCATTATACGTTTTGCATCTTGTAAAAAGTTTTAGATCTGTTCTGGTTATAGCTTTCTGTCTGCTGTAACTTTGTAGCTTTCATCAGTGTTGTAATCTTTTCTTAGTCTTACTGTGTTAGCATAACTAGATTTAGGTTAGGAGTCTGTAAGTATTGTTCTAAGCTATTGTTGTCATTCTTATAACTTATTTGTTTTGATCCATCTATAAGTCACAACCAGATTAAGTCCGTGCATTCTGTAAGATTAGTCTGCATCCTAGAGTAGCTATAGCTGTAGTTCTCAATACTAGTCACTTCATCATAGCTACACCCCTTTAATTTGTCTTTCAGTCAAGTTACATACATCATTGTTCTGTAGTTTACTGTACCACTTAGTTCACTTCAGTAGTAGTTAGCTTACATAATCTATGTCGGTAGATAAGCACCTGTGTTTGTAATATATCTGTACAAACATTCTTGCATCTTGCACTTTCTTTTTCAGTTTTGCCTGTTTGTTGTGCCAACTCCATTCTGTCCGGATAACGTACTAGCTACTCATTCCTGTCATCTCCCTGTAATATATCATCTTGCATTTTGTAGTAGGTCAAGGTTATTAGTGGCATCATTTAGCTGTATCTTTGCATTTAGTTACCACTTGCACAACCCTATATTAGTTAAAATAGCTTATGTTACTGCCGCCCTGTATAATACCCATTCCAGCATTTTGCATATCATTTCTGTTCCTTTGACCAATTGCAGTCTATCTATACCTGCATCATTCTCCCCTATTCAGATCATTCAACTAGGGATTGCGATAATACATCTGTTGGTTCACAGGACATGCCTTGCTATTCTAGTTGTTAACTATCAGTGGTAAACAACTACTTTCTTAGTTTCATTGCATTTCCTGCAAAGGAGTGCTGACAAATTCTTTTGAGCATTTAGGTGCCTGCATCACTGCTATTCAAGTCAAGGAAAAGGAGAAAAGGACCAGAACACAGTTGTTATTGGGGCTAAAACCGGTTGGTGTCATTCTCAAACCTCATTATACTCTATATCTGTATGAATGGAAAACCATGATAGCCTGATACACTAGCTGCTTTATTGAGCACTATTTCACTCCTGCAATTTCTGGTATTCATGAGCATGATTCTGTGAAAAGTAACTTTCTTGCTTGCTGCAATTGTTATTTCACGATCCCTGCAATCTCAGAACCTTCACTATCTGCTTGCATAATCCTTATACCCATCCACATAAATGCATGCTTCTCTGGTACATTCAATGCTGCTTGTGTAAGCAGTATCACAATTTGAATATGTGCGCCTTAATTTGAGAACTAGCTTTTGATCCCCAAAAACATGAACCTGTGCTATTAGAGTTTGGTATTGGTTAGCTAAGTTTGTTATTAGCTGTACTAAATTTGAATGATTGTGAATCTCTGAAGTTGACTGTCATATTCATAAGCATTAATCTGGAATATGCAATGACTGTCTGTTGAACTAGTTGCCCTGGTACCTTTGTGCATGAATCTGTGATACATGAGTAGCATGTTTACCTGCTAAATCTGTTGTGTTCTGTGGACTATCTAAATTCTGAAACATATTGATTCTACATGCACCAGCCCACTAAGAATTCTGTGCGCATAACATAGTTCCTAGGACTAGCTTTTGATTCTCAAGACTCTGTTGCCCTGAATTTTGATTCTCTTGATTGTTAAATCTTGTCTATGTCCGTGACTAGTATGTATGCTAGGCTATGATCGTCACCTTTCGTGACCAGACCAATCGACTAGTTAGAATCAGTCAAGAGGACATTGTTGATATTCCCAGTTCTGAAGTAGATAGCCCTGACCAATCTGAGACAATGGGTGAGGAACTGAACCAACCCCGTAGTCTCAAGGACCACATGTACCCAACAAGGGCAAGCCAGCTGATAAGTGCATATTTCACATGTATTTGGTGTCAATTCCATGCTAGTAATTGCTTGTATTCTTGCAAATTATTGTATATTACTCTTGTTTTTTCTTATTTGTGTTTTATTAGGTGAATCATCCAAAAAGAAGTGAATTTGCGCTTAATTGTGCAATAAAAGAAGCTAGTTACAAGTGGAGAAGGGCCAAAGACCAAGTGGAACTCGTTCAAGTACAAGATTTCTACTTTTCATTCTGTAGAGGATGAGAAGACAAAGGCAATGGCGAAAGAACGGAGTCACTCCGTTCATTCGGAGTTTGTGTGAAGAAGTTTGGACAAGAACAAGAACTTGAACTTGGTCATTTTACAGGACAAGTGCTATTGGCACCCCAACCGAATGTTAAGGGGTACTCACCTGTTAAGGGGCAGTCAAGTTCAAGGGAACTACTAAAGGCGGTCCAGTCTTTTACTTGATGGGGTTGCCAAGATTCAAATACTGTTAAAGGCACCTGGCTTATTACTCAGGGCACTTCATCTTCCCTATTCCTAAACAGAACACGAGCAATGGCAGTCAGAACTTGATGATCATGATGGTGATGGATTTGATCAGCAGTGATATTCGAATTTGAATACATCATTGGGTTACTGAAGGTGAGACAAAGCTTGGGTAAGGGACTGATTTCCATAAATCAGTGGTACTCGAGTATGGGGAGAAATTAATCGAGATAATGATGATGAGTTGCTAGTGCTGTTCTCGGTGGTGCTGTGTTGATCAATGGTAATGCTGCTGCCAACAGAGCAAGGAATGGAATGGGTTGAGCAGTAAGAGTTGGATCGAGTTGCTGCTGCTGTAATGAATTCTTCCAGCGATGGAAATTCGAACAAGGTACTGAGTTAACTGCCGAAGGAAGAAGAACACGATGCTGTGTCGAGAGAAAAAGAATCGTGGTTCCATGATGATACACGGTGGTCGCTGGAGATGGACGATGAGAAGATGGTAGGCAGTCATGGAGCTGTGAACGACTGCAGTTGAAGCTCGAGTCTGCAGTGTTGATCGTTCTTCTGTGGTTCGATGAATACGGAGCTCGACAGTTATGCTCGAGTGTTGTTTGCTGCCTGATCATGGTTCGATGGTTTAACGGTGATTAAGGCTGATGGCATTTGTTGTGATAATGGAGCTCGAGTAATACAGAGAATGATTGAGACTTTATCTCATTCGAATATGAGGGAGGAGGTTGAGATGATGCTCTGTTCTCGAACTTGAGAATTGGTTTTGGTTTGGTGGTTCTCGGTGATTCAGGGAAGAGAAATTATTTCTCTGGTGGGACCCATATCACATGGGAATTTAGTGAAAGTTTGAAACTCTACATAGAGCAGCTTTTGGCGCGTACACAGAGTGAGAAGACGCATGGTGGAGCCGACTGGAAAGAGACAAGTTCTGATTTGTAACAGTTAGCTTTTGAAGGTGATTTGGTGTAGTAAGGATCATCGAAATTGGATGTGTAGCCAGCACTGGAAGAAGACACGTTGCTACACTGGGTCCCGTTGAAGATTGAGCCAATCGTAAATTGTGCTGCATCTGTTAAAATTACTCTGCGCAACACCGTAGCACTGCCTTTTAGTCTCACCAACTGATTTTGTACTCGTTTCTCTAGTGCGCGTCAGAAGATAAAAATGTTTTGTGCAGAAGATATACTTCCAAACTACGTGGCGCAATTCATTTGACCTTCTATTTTTATTCCCAGTGAAGTTTGCATGCGAACGAAGAAAGAGAGGCGGCTAGGATTTTTAATCCTTTTACACTACGGGTTTTGCGGAACGGTGGAAAGGTTTGGTCGGTTTGGAGGCTATAAATATCAACGGAAAATTTCATTCTAGAACACTTGTTCTCTTAGGATTAATTCCTAAGGAGGAACACTTCTTCTTTTACATTCTTCTCCGGCGAGAAAGATAGAAACACAGACAGCTTTTGTTTTTAATTCCTTCCTCTTTAGCTTATTTATTTGCCAGTACTTTTTAGCTATGAGTAGCTAAATTTCTAATTGATTAGGGATGATTTCAAAGTCCTGAACCATGAAGCATTATTTTCTTTAACCACGTTTATTTCAAGTTTTATTATATTAGTGATTATTTTTATTATTTTTATTGTCTAAGAATATTGAGGGGTTATTTAAAATGATCAATTAAATTAACCAATCAATATTTCTTCTACTAGTTTAGGGTTATGTGTACGTGTAATTGTCACATTAGTTCTTTACACAGTAGTAAATCGCAAGAGCTGACAGGGGATTTTTTTAAGCAATTGTGTGTAAAGATAATACTAATAAGCAGACCGAGCTTATGCGTCTGATGCTAGGATCAACCTGATTCACAGAGTGTAAAGCATTCGACTAATTTACACCTTGAGAGCTTATTCTTGGTGGGTTGGTTGGATAGAATCTGGTAGTCGAGCGCTTCCGTATCCAGTGATAGTAGGAATCCGGGGGATAGCAGAGCTTATTGCTATTCTACAATTGGTAACAATATAAGTTAAACAGGAAATAAATTTGTATTTATTCAAGCTTCGGTTCAGAGACGGCGAAGGATTCCTTAATCATCTTCTTTATTATTATTTACAGCAAAGTATTATCATTTTCTTTTATTAGTTACTTTAATTTAAAAATCTAAAACCCCCCCTTTTGGTTACTTTTAACAACTAGAAACTCCCTGTTCTTCGTGGGAACGAACTCCTTGCCATTATATTATCAGTTAATTGTGTGGAAAGGTGTAATTAATTTGTTGCGTAAACGACGCGCACCACCAGCCCTCGCGCATTATTCTACCAGCTGATGCTGGTCAATTTGAACTAAAAGCAAACACGATTCCTATGTTGCCTGTGTTTAGAGCGGTTGATGCTGAAAACCCTTACCACCATGTAAGATAATTTGAGGAAATCTGTGGGACTCTGCGCTTCAACCAAATGCCGGAAGAGTCCCTCAAACTGAAACTATTTCCTTTCTCTTTGAAAGAAAAATCCAAGTCTTGGATGTATGCCCTACAACCACAGTCCATTAGAACATGGGATGACCTTACAAAAGAGTTTTTCAAAAAGTTTTTCCCAAACCATAAGACTGCGACAATTCATCAAAGTCTGAATAGTTTTGTGCAATTAGAAGGTGAGACCTTGGCCAAATACTCGGAGAGATTTAATGAATTATTGCTCCAATGTCCTCACCATGGTTTTGTAAAATGAAGACTTTTGCAAATTTTGTATGAAGGTTTAGATGTCAGACCCGAACCACAGTTGAATCAATATGCAATGGTGCATTTATTGAGAAAAGTGTCGATGAGGCTTGGACTTTTTTAATTGAAGTCGCTGAAAAGACTCAGAAGTGAGAGTCCATCCGTGAACCTAAAAAGACTGCCCCTGTAGATAATGTCTATAGAATTGAGTCCGACTTTGAAGGAAATGCAAAAGTTGCATCTTTAGCTAGGAGAGTAGAAGCGCTAGAGCTGCAGAAGAATGTGAAAACTACTGCCCTTACTCTCCGTGACCAAATTGAAACAACCATTTGTGCGGCATGTCACAGTTCAGACCACCTAGTGGATAGTTGTCCAGACCTACATGCATTTCAAGAATCTAAACTTGAGCAGGCTAATGGTTTGTATTATAAGCAAGAGAACAACCCTTATTCTCAGACCTACAACCCATGGTGGAGAAACCACCCTAACTTTTCATGGTCTAAAGGGCCTGTACAAGGGGGTACAACGAGCAATAACCAGGGATATTCATATCCTAGAAACCCCCAAGTGCAACCACACTCTCAGTACCCTGTAGAGAAAAAGCCTAGCTTTGAAGACAACGTCGGTCTGTTGACTCAAAATCTTTTACAACTTCAAAAAACCACAGACCAACGTTTCACAAGTCTAGAACTTAAAATGGGTCAAATCTGTGATGCACTAAATGAGAGAGAAAAGGGTAAACTCCCTAGTCAACCCCAACAAAATCCAAAAAGTACATTTCAGGCAAGTACGTCTGCTTGCAATGAGTCCTCACATAATCAAGTGAATGTTGCCACCACTCTTAGTAGTGGTAAGGTTGTTGACAACAATGTAGGTGTACCACAGTCGAGTGAGTCTAAATCAGACTCACCAGTGCACACAACACCACAGAAAACATCTAGTGTTGAAAAGGAATCTGAGCATGATAGTGACTCTAAGAATTCCACTGATGCTAATACTTCTTTACCATCTTTTGTGCCTGTTGATCCATTCCCACAAAGGTAGGTGCAGCAAAAATGGAGTAACCATTACAATGAGATGTTGGAAATGTTTAAGCAAGTCAATATAAATATTCCTTTTCTCGAAGCAATCAAACAGATACCTTCTTATGCTAAATTCTTGAAAGATCTATGCACACAAAAATGAAAACATCATGTACATAAGCGTGCCTTTCTCACTGAGCAGGTGAGTTCAATTATTCAAAACAATACCCCACCTAAGTTTAAGGACCCAGGTAGTCCAACTATCACATGCATTGTAGGTGACCATACAATCAATAGGGATTTGTTAGACTTAGGCGCCAACGTGAACCTTTTGTCATACTCTGTGTATGTGCAGTTAGGTCTTTGGGAGCTGAAACCCACTCCTGTTACGCTATAATTAGCGGACAGATCTGTCAAAATCCCTCGTGGTATTGTTGAAGATGTGTTAATCAAGGTTGATAAATTTTATTTCCCTGTGGACTTCATTATTCTAGACACTCAACCTGTGCAAAACCCAGACTGTCACATTCCTGTCATTTTAGGACGTCCTTTTCTGGCGACGTCCAATGCTATCATTGTCGTAATGGAGTGTGGAACTTGTCATTTGGAAACATGACTGTGGAATTAAATGTTTTTCGGGTTAGCCAACAACATATGGATTTTGATGATAATGAATCACATGAGGTTAATATGATTGAGAGTATGATCCAAGACTCATTGCATGACATCTTATCTGTGGATCCTTTGCGAGCATGTTTAGACAACTTTGACTTAGATCTTTTTGATTATGAGTACATTAGTGAAGTAAACTCTTTGCTTGAATCTGTGCCCCCATGGATATTTCTAAATGGTAGACTGCTGTGGAACCACTTCCACTCTCTGATTCCATGACTGCCTCATCTCTTGTCGAACTACCTAAGCTTGATTTGAAACCATTGCCTGATACTTTGAAATATGCTTTCTTAGGCTCTTCTGATACTTTGCCTGTTATTATTGCATCATGTTTAGACACAGAACAATAAAGCAAACTTTTAGAAGTTCTTAAAAAACATAAAGAGGCCTTATGTTGGACCATCTCAGACCTTAAAGGTATAAGTCCCACAATTTGCATGCATCACATAAATCTTGAAGAAAATACTAAACCATCTAGGGAAATGCAAAGGAGACTTAACCCCAATATGAGAGATGTTTGAGATTTTGAAATTGCTTGATGCGGGTATCATATACCCAATTCCAGATAGCCAATGGGACAGTCCCATCCAAGTTGTACCCAAAAAGTCTGGAATTACTGTAGTTCAAAATGAAATGAATGAGCTAGTCCCCACTCGTGTAACCACAGGGTGGCGAGTCTGCATTGACTATAGGAAGTTGAACACAGTAACAAAGAAAGACCATTTTCCTCTTCCCTTCATTGACCAAATGCTAGAAAGGTTATCGAGACATAGTCACTATTGTTTCTTAGATGGCTATTCAGGTTATAACCAGATTCATATAGCACCCGAAGACCAACCAAAGACCACATTTACCTGTCCTTATGGTGCATTTGCTTATCATCGCATGCTTTTTGGGTTGTGTAATGCACCTGCTACTTTTCAACGTTGCATGATGAGCATTTTTCTGACATGGTAGATAAATTTCTTGAAATTTTCATGAATGATTTTTCTGTCTTTGGGTCTTCTTTTGATGAATGTTTGCATCATCTTATTCTTGTGCTGATTCAATGTAAAGAAAAGAATTTGGTTTTAAATTGGGAAAAATGTCATTTCATGGTTAACTCAGGCATAGTTCTAGGGCATATCATTTCTGAAAAAGGCATAAAAGTAGATAAATCCAAGGTTGATCTCATTCAGCACTTGCCTCAACCTCGCTCTGTGAGAGAGATAAAGTCATTCTTAGGTCATGCCGGTTTTTACCGACGGTTCATCAAAGACTTTAGCAAAATTTCAAGACCCTTGTGTATTCTTCTTGCAAAAGATGTTGCTTTTGTATTTGATGATGCTTGTGTGCGTGCATGGGAAGAACTTAAAACCCTCCTCACATATGCTCCTATAGTCAGACCACCCGACTGGACTTTACCATTTGAAATTATGTGTGATGCGTCTGACTATGCTATAGGAGCTGTTTTAGGTCAGCGAGTATATAAACTCCCTTACGTGATCTACTATGCTAGTAAAACCCTTAATGATTCTCAACTGAACTATTCAACCAATGAGAAAGAATTGTTAGATGTGGTGTTTGCATTAGACAAATTTAGATCTTATTTGATAGGATCCAAAGTCGTCATATATTATGATCATGCTGCATTGAAAAGCTTCTGTCTAAGAAAGATGCTAAAGCTCGTTTAATTCGATGGATACTCTTGTTACAAGAGTTCAATCTCGAAATTCGAGATAAGAAAGGGTCTGAGAATGTTGTTGCTGATCACTTGTCTAGGTTAAATGTTTAATCTGTTCATGAATCCTTGCTTATTAGAGAATCATTCCCTGACGAACAATTGATGCTTGTGTCTGAAATGCCTTGGTTTGACGATATTGTTAACTACCTTGCTATGGGTAGAACGCCTTTGCATTGGTCTAAACAAGAACGATCCAAGTTCTTATCTGAAGTAAAGCACTTATTTTGGGATGAACCATACTTGTTTAAATACTGCCCTGACCAACTCATTAGGAGATGTGTCCCCAATTCTTAACAAAGAGATGTCATCTCTTTCTGTCATGACCATGCATGTGGAGGCCATTTTAGTGCCAAGAAAACTGCTGCAAAGATCTTGCAGAGTGGTTTCTATTGGCCATCATTGTTTAAGACAATCATACCTTTTGGGTTGCTTGTGAACGATGTCAGAAATTAGGAAGTATCTCAAGAAGAAACATGATGCCCTTACAACCTATTTTGATTGTTGAATTATTTGATATATGGGGGATTGATTTCATGGGTCCGTTTCCTAATTCTGAAGGTAAGCTATACATTCTTGTTGCTGTTGATTATGTTTCTAAGTCGGTAGAAGCAATTGCAACTAAACCAAATGACCACAAGGTGGTACTTTCATTCTTAAAAGAAAACATATTTTCTCGTTTTGGCACCCCTAGAGCTATAATCAGTGACAGGGGTTCACATTTATGCAATAAGTCTTTTGAGTCTTTAGTACGCAAGTATGGCATAACTCGTAAAGTCGCAACCCCATGCCATCCACAGACTAGTGGACAGGTAGAGGTGTCTAATAGGGAGATTAAGCATATTCTAGAAAAGGCGGTTAACCCGTCTAGAAAAGATTGGTCTTTACGGTTGAAGGATGTTTTATGGGCCTATAGAACAACATATAAAACCTCTATTGGCATGTCCCCTTACCGTCTTGTGTATGAAAAACCCTATCATTTACCTGTTGAGTTAGAACATCGAGCTTATTGGGCTATCAAGAAACTTAACTTTTCTCTTGATAAGGCAGGCACTCAACGAAAACTTCAACTCAATGAGTTGGAAGAGCTGAGAAATGATGCTTATGACAATGCTAAATTGTACAAGAACAAAATGAAAGTGTTCCATGACAAGGGCATTTTGCGCAAGTCATTTACACCTGGCCAAAAGGTTTTATTGTACAACTCTCGCTTACATCTTTTTCCAGGAAAATTACGTTCAAGATGGACATGCCCGTTCTTGGTACACACAGTATTCCCTCATGGAGCTGTAGAACTCGAAGATGTTGCAAATAAGAACGTCTTCAAAGTCAATGGGGGAAGACCAAAGCCATTCCTTGAACCAATCTCACCTGAAATTGAAACAACTGATCTGGACGACCCCATCTATGTGGACTAAACTGGTTCACATGTGTACATACATATGGATTAAAATCCATTCTCTTTTCCTTTCATTCTTTTTCTTCTTTCTTTGTGCATAGTTTCTATTATGTGTGCTAACCAATCTTTTTTGTCTTATCGCTAATTTTGTTTGCTTTCAAAAGCATTTATCTATTTATGGTTTAGCACCATCCTTTTTGCATACGGTAATCTCTTTTCTTTCGTCTACTCTGCGCTGTTCTCCTGATATATTCTTGTAATTTCAATCATATTTTGAAACATTGAGGACAATGTTAGATTTAGGTTTGGGGAGTATTTTTCATATAGAGTTTTTAGTCTTTTGCGCCTTTTAAATATCAAAAAAAAAGAAAAAAAAATCAAAATCAAAATCTTTGTAAATATTTGCATAAAACCTCCAACTTGTAGAGATTTCAGAGTCACTAGCATACTTCTAGATATGTTTACATAGAGAGTCTGACCGAAATAACTGAACTTGGAAGTACTGGAGAGCACAATTGGGTTTCTTGCTTGTCTGAGCGTTAAAGTTGGATTTAACCATGCCGGTGGGAAAATTAGGTGCAGAAAAGATATTTGGTATTAGAGTTGTGATCACCCTTAGTGGAGACTACCTATTTTTACATCAAGCGAGGCACCGACCTTCAATTTTTGTGACCATCTAAAAATTCCTTTTAGAGTGTGTGTCACCATACGTAAATTCCGGGTAGGAATGGTGAGATACCCAACTTCGCACCAATTTCAGCACTATTTTTGATCTCTTGAGTGCTAATTCCGTCAATCATGAGGATGACGTCTAAAGATGAAATCTCCTTCTTATAGTTTGATTTGCAGTTAACACCATTCTCTCTCACTCGACAACATCAAAAGATCCATAGAAACACAACATCATCAACGAGCAGAGCAACGTCAAAATTCTATGAAGAAAGTTGAAATAATCCAAGGTTTACATGCAACAATTCAAGGAAAAGTAAAAAGTTCATATTCAAAGTAAAGATACAGTACAAAGAGCAGAATTCCATACACATTTGAAGAGGTATTTTACAAGAGCAAAGAAAAGAAAATAAGATGAGAATTAGTGAAGTTTATGAAATCAAGACAATACAAGTTTTGGAAAATTGAGTAGTAAAGTCCTTCATCCATGGATTTAGTAGTTTCATTATCATTTTGTATCTCGTTTGAATAAAAAAAGAATAATAATTTGTTTTTAGTTTTGTTTAATAAGCACCATGGTAAAGAAGAGAATTTAAGAGGAAAATTCAAGCAACAAGGAAATTGAAGAAAAGAATTAGAAATTGTCAAGGTTCTTAGAAGTTCAAGAAGTCCATCATCAACAGTTGAAGACCAAAGATTGAAGACGTTTCTATGGATGTTGTGAGAGTGGTGTTGATTACCGATCAGATGTGAAGGTAAGTGAGTACTCCCATCCTTGCTAATGATTGATTTCCTTTCTCAGAGATCATTAGAAAAAGATTCTTTTTATCCACAATTTTGTGGAGTCTCCAGAAATTATTTCGGAAGGTTCTCCTTCCCATCATTCAACGTGTGTCGGATTTCTTTCTTTATTCCTAGCTGCACACATGAGAGACTACAAAGTGGTCATTTTGCGTGCAATTATCATAAAACCCTATTGGTGAGGCAGAAGTCGAGGCTTGTGATCACTCTCGAAACCGAATTCTTTCATATGGTATGGTTACTTCTCGCTCAACTCTTAAGGATGAGAATGCGTTCTTTGGTAGTTCTAACTTCTTATTACTAGCATGCTGTCCTCATAGCTCCTTGGATGCTTAGGACTCCGATAGGCTCTGAAGTTGGAGAAGGTTTTGTGGGTACACCTCTGGTAAACCCTCACGAGGCTACAACTCGTCCATTAGGGACACCTAGGGGTTTAAAGGCTTATTGCATGCGCTAAATGCATTCGAGAGACCAGTGACAGTGGTATAGTTAGGATTTCTTAATTTCTGTTTCACTTGAGGACAAGTACAATTCAGGTTTGGGGGTATTTGATGAGTGCCAAATATTGCATATTTCTACACCTTTTTATTGGCAATTAACTCATCTTTTGCGCTTTAAAATCATATATTATCCCAAATTCTGTATTTTCATTGTTTTCAAGAATAAATACTTGTACTAATTAATTTTGTGTTTTTAGGTACTAAATAAAGCTTGGATGAATTGAGAAGCTAAAAGAGCATAGGACTGGTGACTAGCGACTACGAAAGAAAGACAATGCAAAGCTCTTGCGAGAAGGTCGTGAAGCGCTAACGAACAACACGTAAAGAGCTTCCGCAATCCGTTTGCACTCGATTCGCAAGCCGTTTGCAAAGCTTAAACCGAGTCATGGGCTTGGTAGAGAACCCAGAACCCAGACCCAAGATCCAAACCCGTTCCCAACCTAAGCCGTCAGATTTTATTTAATTGCTCAGATCCAACAACTCATCTTCCTGGTACATCAACATTTGATACAACTGCTTTACACCCTAGCTCCCTTTATTCTCCACCTTATCGACCAGAAACGTATCCACCTTCATTTCTTTTACTCTTTCATTCACAGAGCCATTAATACCTTCATCTCAATCACTCCATCTCCCCGAACATTTCTGCTCTCAACTTCCATCATAAACAACAATTAAACCTTTAATCTCTCTCTCTCACCCTTATCTTCTTTCTTATGAAGAATAGTAACCCTATAAGCTAGGATTGAAAGAGATAAGATTAGGCTTATCTTTTACAGTGGAGGAAACATCGAATTAATGAAGTTGCAGAGATGAATTAAAGAAGAAAAACGCGTTTTGGTGAGTGAGTCTTTATTATTTTGACGAATTGAAGATGAATTGGAGAACGGTGTGTATAAATAGAGGCTTGCCTCTTTGTAACAAATCGTCCAGTCTTAGTCGGATCAATTATATAGTTTAATATCATTGTTTGCATCCTGTTCATCATGTTATAATTCTCTTTTCTAGGGTTTAGATGAAGCCCTAGCTTTCTGCTATGTTATTCATGCTATATATGTTGCTCTTGAATGCTTAAACCTTTTTAGGATAGATTTAATCCTAGTGTCTCAATACTTTGCTCTCACAGTGTATGTAAGGCATCCATTGTGGTTTGAATAAAACTGTTTTGATTGTGCTGCAACTCATGCTTGATAGACTATTGTTAATCCCTTGACTAGTTGTGCTTAATTAGACAGTTAGTGCTCCGGATTAATAATTTAGTTGCGATTGAACTATCCACTGGTGAAACACCTTAGATATAAGCATACTTGAATCTTCACCCTTATCTGTTACAAGGACAAGAGTAATACTAATAGCTGAATATATGGTGTAGGTTTGTGGTGGAATCGATGACTCTAGTACCCTCATCTTAAGTGCTTACACCTCTTGTCTTTGCACCTTTACTTTCACATTGTTCTACTGATTTAAAACTTGTTTAATCACCTTGTTGTATCGACATAAAACCCCCCTTTTTGGTTACTCTTGTTTAAAGTCAGTTGTAGTAAGACCATAGTTTCAAATCTACACCCACCTTGTCCCTGTGGATCGACCTGTGCTTGCACTGTGTTACATTAGGACACCGTGCACTTGCAGTTCTAATTGTAGGTACTGTTTCTAAACCTACTAACTATGCAATCAGAAACTATTAAATAGTGAAACAAAGATTACTAAATAATAAATTTTATTCATAGATAAATATTGATAGTTTTATTCGAAATAGACCTTATACAAAATATTGAAATAAATTTCAGCAATTTGAATAGTATATTTCCTTCAAAAGTGTCTTCAAGAACCACTAAGATCGACACTTTCGAATTCTAGATTCAAATTCTTCCGAGCACTTTCCTTTCCAATAGAGTGATTGTTTATGTCAAACAGTTAAGATTGAAGATCAATAAGTGCTTCATTTGAATCCTTGATCATGAGTTCATGATGCCTAATACAACTTTTAACAGTAAGAATCTGTTTTCTCAGAAGATGTAGCCAATTACTAGGTTGTAGAGCATCTTGAGTTTCGGTAATGACCGACGCACATAGTTCCAAATCATCAAGAGATGAAGCTGCTTTCACCGATTTCTCCATTATTGTCAAGATAATCTTCTTCCAGACATGAAATAGAAGAAAATAAAGGAACAATATATTGTGGTATATAGAAACCGAATATATTCAACCCAAAAATAGTGAAAGATACCGATCATGAGTGTTAGAGCATAACTCGGTTGAACTCACCAAGCGTTGGTATGTCAAGTTTGGTTATCATATTTTAGTGTGTCAAAACTCATCTAAAGTTGCTTGATTAAATACTAGAGTCAACTTCGTTTAGGTTAGACTAGAAAGTTTAGGAATGTTGAGACATACAAGTATTACTCCGAAGACCTCAAGAATGCGAAGAACTAGCGAAGTACAACGACGACATCATCCTTCCTCTTGAGGTTAGTAATATTGACTTGAACTGTTTCATTCCTAACGTATCTTTCAAGTCGTGTTATATTGAAAACATAACTGTGAAGCTGTATATATTGTATATATGGTATAATACTCTAGTGATCTGATATGATCATAATAGTATGATCATAGTATTAGGGAATTAGATTACGAAGTATAACGCTTATCTTTTGAACTTCGTAGATATGACATCGACATTATCTTGTATATATTGTTATGATTATGTGAATGGATTATGGTGAAGATTTCATCCTAGGAAACAACGTTTTACATTCGTTTAAAGGAAGTACATTCATGAACTTGTTTAATTAATCGAAAGGGAAACCATTAGGCTTATTGGTCCGGCTATTCATTGCAAATCTTTGGATGACCAATATGTGTGAGATGGTAGAACCGATCGTAACTATGTTATGTATCTTGGTATTGAAAATGCGGGGGTCTAACAACCACACCCAACAATTCGTTTGGAAATATGAGAGGACTTACTCCAATATACTTTCTAGAGAATCAACTAGACAGTCAGACTCAATCTAGAGTAAAGTATATCAAAGAGTCTAATATCTCTAACTCTTAATTCAATCCGTAATCAGCAAATAGAAATCTACGATCCCGATTAAATAAAAGGAGTAACTTGAACAGTGCCAAATACCAATGTTCAAGTGTTAATCAATGTAAATCAACAACCCAAGGTTGGATATTCTAATTGATTGATCTTAACGCATAACCTGTGATATTTCAATTATATAACAAAATATAATGCGGAAAAGAAATAACACAGACACCAGAATTTTGTTAACGAGGAAACCGAAAATGCAGAAAAACCCCGGGACCTAGTCCAGGTTGAACACCACACTGTATTAAGCCGCTACAGACACTAGCCTACTACCAATTAACTTCGGACCGGACTGCAATTGAACCCTAATCAATCTCACACTGATTCAAGGTACAGTTGCGCTCCTTACGTCTCTGATCCCAACATGATACAACACACCTGATTCCCTTAGTTGATCTCACCCACAACCAAGAGTTGCTACGACCCAAAGTCGAAGACTTGATAGACAAATCTGTCTCACACATAAAAGTCTATAGGATTGAATAAATCTGTCTCCCACAGAAATACCCAAGAGTTTTATGTTCCGTCTTTTGATAAATCAAGGTGAACATGAACCAATTGATAACCCGGACTTATATTCCCGAAGAACAACCTAGAATTATCAATCACTTCACAATAAACTTAATCGACTAGCGAAACAAGTTATTGTGGAATCACAAATGATGAGACAAAGGTGTTTGCGATTACTTTTCTATCTTACCTATCGGAGATATAAAATCTCGAGCCAATTATTTCAATTGTACTCAACACGATAGAAACAACAAGATCAGATCACGCAACTACAAAGATAATAGTTGGGTCTGGCTTCACAATCCCAATGAAGTCTTCAAGTCGTTAACCTACAGGGTCTCTAGAATAAACCTAAGGTTAAAGGAGAATCGACTCTAGTTATGCAACTAGCAACACACAGGAGGTGTGGGGATTAGGTTTCCCAGTTGCTAGAGTTCTCCTTTATATAGTTTTCAAATCAGGGTTTGCAATCCAAGTTACCTTGGTAACAAAGCATTCAATAATCACCGTTAGATGAAAACCTGATTCGACCAAGCTAATATCTTTCAACCGTTAGATCTAACTTAGATTGTTACACACAAATGAAATGTACCCTCATTTAGGTTTATGTAACCGTACCTAAACTTGTACACCATGTTGGTTCATAAATAGTTAACCGAGGTTAGCCATATGATTACTCTCATATCAACCTTATTCATCTCAACCATAACTAGTTCAAATGACTCAGATGAAACTAGTTAAAGAGTTGTTCGATTGTTATAGAAAACACAACTGAAACCAAATCGGTTTGATTCACTTGAATCAATCATGAAAATTATAGCCATGGTTTGCAAAGATTGCATTCCTTATGATTTAAATGTTTAAGTTCATGAACTGACCGATTTGACAAAGTAACCAGCTTAAGTATGCGTACGAGTATGCATACTTAAGAAACCGGATTTGAGTTTGTTTAGTTTCCAAACTCAGCAGAAATTTTCGGTTCGAAAACTTCCGCCAGTATGCGTACGGGTACGCATACTTAAGGTGACTAGTTAAGAGTTTGTCAAAACCAAACTCAGCAGAAATTTTCGGTTCGAAAACTTCCGCCAGTATGCGTACGGGTACGCATACTTAACCTGTCTCCTTCACCAATTTCGTATACACTCATATGCATACACTTGGCTCCCGGTTTATGGATTTATACACTAATATGGGAACACACTATATATGCTTATATCCAAACATGGTTACATTCTCAACTCTTTATTTCAATCATTGAAACATTCTTCTATAATGACAATAGCCGTTTTCACACACTATTAGCATCAAAGCAATTTTCAAGATATTGAAATAATCATTATCGAAACATTCCAAGCCTACATCAAATGATTGTATCACACAAACCATGTAAGATGTTACTCGGCAATTTTCTCATGATATAAGATGAACTTGGTCGAAGCGAACGCTTACCAACACATATTTCGAGAAATATGTAAGCGAGATATACTCAGCTCGAAATCTCAAATGTGTATAGAGAAAACTATATTTTAGCACGGCTTATGTCTCAATATAGGACATAGTAGAAATAGACTTTCCAAGTGATAGATGAGTTCAAGTGTCCACATACCTTTTGTCGAAGAAGTTCCACAAGCTCCCCTTAATAGTTCTTCGTCTTCAAATGATGAACTATGTGAAATCTAAGCTCAACTACACTATCTATGTCCTAATCCGAGACATCTATAAATAGGCTAGAAATCAAGACTTATAGTTTTGATCACTAACATTGACAAACATGCTTGAGATAGCAACGTATGCGAGTTCGACCGAGCAGTGCTCTAACAGTTTCCCCCTTTGTCAATTTTAGTGACAAAACTGTCAATACATCATTAGTACAAAACAAAGCTAGGCTAAGTTTACCTGTGTTAGTGGTGGCCAGGATTTGTCCAGATAAAGATAAATCAAGGGTTGTGGTTATCCAGACCGCATCCTCTTTGTGCACGTGTGCCTTTGCTTTTATAGGGAGGAATGAGTAACCGTGAGCGCTTAATCGTTTTCTATGGACTCAGAGTCTAAGACCCAAAATCCTCTACCCTCAACTTCTTCATCTTCCTGCCTTACATCACTAAACATGGAAGACGCAGGTTCCATTTAGTTAGTCATTGGAATGTTCTTCATGGTTTTGAGTTTTGGTTTAGTTCTCAGATCAACCAGGATTGCAAAACTCAAATCAGTTCTCAGATCAATCGGCAAAACTCAAATTACGGGTATGATTTTGCCAGTCCTGGTTCTCTGATTCCACGAAAATTCAAATTTTGGTTCATTATTTGTCTTTAAATTTGATTTTGATTCATTATTTGTATGAAAGTTTGATTAAAATTTTTATGTCCAGCTTTAAAAAGGGTCCGTTAAACTTTAACCTAAGTTTAATTTTCAGATTATGCCATGGTGCTTCTTATTTTGACCTAATTGCTAGGAGCATATGCATTTTAGCCTGATAGCGTCCTCCCACATCAATGTTCCATCACGACATATTGCCGCTTTGTTTCAGCTTCTTTATATTTATTTGCGCTTTTCATATGCAGTTACAATCTTTTTATGTTAACCAAAGGAACTGTATGGTTCTTTTAGCCTTTCATCTTCCTTTTTGTAATAAATTTATTTATTGGTTTCAATCGTCATTCATGTTATATATGATTTTTTTCCTCCCAATAGATAAATCTACGGTCGTGTGTGATCCCATGAAACATTATGTTACACACAGTAGTGTTATTTTCCCAAAAAAATCATAGGAGAAAATATTTTTGGTAATTGCTCCAGCGGAAAGAGAGAGGCTCAAACCCTAGATACAAAAGACCTTTGAAGAATATTGTTTCGGATCTTTTTAGTTCAGGATGTTTTTTCTTTTAAGCTTCAGATGATCCATGGAGAAATTTTCAAAATACAGTCGTCTCAATGGTGTGACAGGTTCTGTAGCAGCTGAATGGAGGTAATCATTAGAAGCTAATGTTATTGGAATTTAATCTGCAACGAATCAAGTTGGAGGTAATTCTCACCATCTTCATCCCAATTTAATAGAGGTAATTATTCCCCCTTTCAGTTGTCAAGTTGATAAAATAGTGATGGGTAAATCTTATACGTTCTTGAAATGGTTAGCTTATATTACACTTTTGTAGTTGGGTTGTATCGATAATCATCAAAGTTGTCCTTGCACAAGGTGGAGGAATTGCGCGTCGTCGGTCCCAGAAATCTTTTTTGGAAATTTGACAAGCTCATCTGAGAAGACATACTTTACATAATTGACAAATTGAGTTTTACCACCGCTAGGCCTGAGTTTCGTCCATCAAACAACGAACGAGGTGGTTTTTATTAGGTGGAACACTGCTGTGGCCACTCTTGATGCTTACTC
The DNA here is from genome assembly GCF_003573695.1 of Papaver somniferum. Lineage (NCBI taxonomy): Eukaryota > Viridiplantae > Streptophyta > Magnoliopsida > Ranunculales > Papaveraceae > Papaver > Papaver somniferum. Next base: position 104,744,820 of record NC_039362.1, on the reverse strand, counting down.
CATGTCGATTCCTCTGCCAGAAATTATCTTTTATCACATATGAAGGTCTAAACTTCAAAACGTATCTCACAGGTAAAACATTTTACAGATAAACTATATTTGCCGTAACATTGATATCATAACCTAGGGTGATAATCACTTATTATTAGAAATTTTGGACTGCAACAACATGCTGAAAACCATAACCAACATTCGAATAGATGCATGAACTCACCATTGAGAATCTTAGGTTTGTGTTCTTTGCACTTTTTTGTTTCATTAATCATGCCATAGTATGAACATGCAAATTTCCCTAACCACACAACAATTTTCTGTATGGGTAAGAAACTGAATATTATCTCTAGGGGTCTTTTGCACACCGGGTGGGAAATGTTCCAATTAGTTCAAACTCCAACCGGCAACCCTGGTCCTTCTGAGGTTGTTGTTTGCTCCACTTTTATGAAGAGATATCAAAGTTATGCTCTCTGTTGGATACTCTGTTCGCATATAACTTTTGAATTTTATTTAAGTACTTCTCAAGACCATTGTAAGTAGCTTTTGATGGGGCTCACACTGGAATATGCACCCTCTCTTCCACTATTGCCACCAGAGTGTACACGAATATCGACATGCCAAAAGGTATAGATCTTCAAGAAAAGTAAATTTTATCTATTTTATCTTATAGATACTGGAGTTCAATAGCATTAGTACATATCCAACGGTCCCGAGTTAATTTGCGTATGCAAGTGTTATATCGATTTGATCACAACAAAATGAGTACTTCCGTATATTAAGTTTGGCCATTTAATTTCACTTTTTACTGTTTCAACAAAAGTCCAAAAAGCACTAGACCGTTTTAGTCCTACTACCTCATGTGGTTACTCTTCAACTTCCTTTAAATCCTCTGCCACTGTCCAATAGTTTCTGTTCCTCGAACATTACATCCCTTGCTTCAAAACTTAAATAAAATTACATCCCACGTAAATAAAAATTTTAGTCCATCAAAGTTATTTTTGGTTCAAGTAAATCATAAGCTACGGTGATTTAATTTTTTTCTATTGCTACATCCTTCCCTAATAAGTCCTTCGATATTATCTCGATTGAGAAATATAGAGGCCTTGACATTATCTGTTAAGAGTTTTAAAAAAGTGTTCTTTATACTAATTCTATCTCATCCAAGATTCATTTCAATGTGTATAAGTCTCAGAATGGCCATATCCTCAAGAAAAAAAAACAACTCATCTGGCATTTGATTTTACATGTACATGTCATTTTACCCTCATATGTCCCCCTTTTATATGCCCCCCTTTTGGATCATTTACTTTTGTTGCGATGTCTGCAGGTGCTTGGATGGCAGGCCCCTGTCATATTACTATTGCGAGCAAAAAGGGAAAGCACCCATTGAAATTCTGGATGCTGATAACTACACAGTAGCCAGATTACTTCCTACCGAATGGGGCCTGCCTCCACCAAAAATACCATGCATGCATTCCAATTAGGCACACTTTGATTTACCCAGGTTTTCATGGATTAAAACTCAATTTTATCCATGTATTTAGCCTGCCAATGTGTTGTGCTAAAAATATCCTAATGGAGACTGGTTGGTAATATCTTGATTGCCGTGGGTGTAGCGAGAAAGTTGTTGGTGAGGATGGTAATCTTTGGTATGCAAAATTTGAGACCAAAGTCGACATTCCCACAGCCAAGTACCTTCTCCATTTTGAAATTGAAGATGCAACTGGTACCGACATGTTTGGGGCTCCGAACAGTGAGGTCCATAACATGGTTCAATACACTTACACTTCCTCTGAAATCATCCCTTAGAGGTAAAATTCCCAAATCCATTTTACCATCACACCTCATAAAGTAGCCCACCAAAGTAATATAATCACTGTTACTATTGCAGGAATCAACGAAGGATGCAATCCTTTCTGGGTTCTCACCACTTCTTCACCAGGCTGTGGGTTCTTTGGTAACTTTGAACTCATTCAACATGGTCCACCTTCTTCCCCTTATTGAAGCGTTTATTTTTTGCTTCCGTCTAGGAGGAAATCCAAGTCCAAATCTGGGGGTAATATTAAGCATCCAAGAAGCGCTGCGTAGTTGTTCTGCCTTACCACAGGCTTTGCACATGGAAGATAGTTATGCTTGCGTCCCATCGACTAAATCAATGTTTGGGAGATGGTTATGCTTTATTATCTCTTTTGCCTTCTCATAGTTGGTGTTATGTGTTCTTTATTCCCGCTTTAGTCATGAACACTAATTCCTTTTGCATTTTGGTTGTGCAAGTTATCAGGTTGCATTTTGGTTGTGCAAGTTATCAGGGTCCGGCCGTCCTCATACGTTTGGATGTGGATTGTATTTGAAATGTTTGTGGTTTATATTTAAGGACATTCCAAGCTGTTGGTAATCACTGATCGGATCTTTCAAACATTCCAGGCTATCTAATCAGAAAAGTAATACTATTTATAGTGTGCAGCAACAACCGACACTCTCACATAACCGATCAGTAAAACCATCAAACAATCAACATTTCGAAGAGAAACAAATGCTCAAGTATTTTAATAATAATGTCGTGATGTCCCAAAAGAAACCAATAAAGTAGTTCATCGATTTGCTAAAGATGCAAAGCTGCAAGTTAATTCTGTTTTCTGGTCCGAGATCCTACCAATATGGCTACCCTCTCTTATCACAGAGATACTTGATGTAACTCGATGAGTTTTTTAGTGAAAGGTTTATCCTTTTTAAAAAAATAAATAAATCATCATTTCGATATATATCCTTTCCCGTGCCGTTACGTAAAAACCAGTATTTTCACTGGTGGATTCAACTCACAATTTTGTCGTACCGTAATTTTAACCTGCAACATTAACCTGTACTTGAGGATCGACCAAAATCTGACATTTCTACAGGTTGATCAGGTGATTTCGTCCTACCGTAATTTTTAACGAGGAATGCAATTAAATCTCTAATAGTGATTTTAAAGGTATTTAATAATTACTTACTAAATTCTCTTATAAGTTTTGTTTATGCAAGTATTGAGTTTTGTTTATGAAAGTATTGATTTAATTTGGGTTTTTTTTATATATTTTTGTGTTAAGTTGATGACTTTTTAATTTGAATACATGTTTGGTTAACAAAATTTGTACATACATGGTATTTTCTTTGTAACACTGATGTTAGTCTCTCATTTTTCCCGTTAGCACTTTGTTTCGATCTCTATTTGTAGACATTATTTGACTAATGTTGGGGTATTTGTTTAATCTCATGAGTAATCACAATCGGAACCAATTGTAGTCATAAACATCATGGGGCTGGATTGCCAGTTTAGATATATGTACTGTTAGATGAAATATTCTTTTTGAAATTTAAAATTATGGTGTGATGGAACAATAAATAGGGCAAATATATATTTACTGAATTTTTAATATTTTTACATGTTGGCACAACATTATTACTCCGTCCAGATAGTAAATTGAAATAACATGCTAAAAAAAATAAAAAGATCAGGTAACTCATTATTTTTCTGCCCAAAACCTATTTGAATAACAAAATAACTACTCACGAAAAAAACTGAAGCAAAAGGAATGTGAAAAATATCGTATTAAAGACAAAACATCCCGTGCCGTTACGGCACGGGTTAAGATCTAGTATGGATTACAAAATAGATAGAAATTGTAGCTTCTCATCCAAATGCTTGATCTCCTTGGCATCTTCAACGCGACTCGAAATCTTCGTCACTTCCAAGTACTCCATGATCCTAAAGGTTGTAAGTTCAGCATCACAGTTGTTGAAGATCTGTAGCGATAACAATAAGAAAACAAAATGCTCTCAATCATTATTATACGGTGTCATAGTATTATCACACAGCATCAAAGTTCAATTGTATCACAACTTTGACAACAATACTATGGTGATATGTATCACTCCCCCTTAGTCAATACTTCATCTCGACATGAAAACCACTCCCCCTTACGTAATGATCCGTAAACCATATGTATTTGTAGTATCACACTACACATTAATTCTCATCCTTTTTGTCAATATAAATTGGCAAAGGTACGAAAACTAGTGGGATCCTCATGAAATTTTCACAGAGATACTTCATGACCAAAAGAGAATACCATATCAACTTATTTAGATGCCATCATAAAGCCGAAGCTAAATTCATTCATCAAGGAGTTTATAAAGATACAAGATAACCCCTAATATTCCACAGCCGCACTCCCCACAAAGATTTGGCAATTAAGCACAAGTTCAAAATGAACTCTCCCCCATAAATGTCATTCCCGAAAGAACAACAAAGGCGACCTTGCTTTTACAAGAAAAGAAGGATTTCTTTTGGATAACTCAAATCACATGAAAACATGAATTTGTATCCAAAATATTCAATTGAATTAATCACAAGAGAACCCGTGATTAATACAATCAAAAAAATACAATCAAATTAATTACAAGAAAACCCATGATTAATTTAATTGGAATACACAACCAAATTAACCACAACATGATCAATTCAATTGGTCATGCTCGACATAAGAGAACTGTTAGAGCACTTCTCGGTCGAGCTCGCATGCGTTTCTATCTCAAGCATGTTTGTCAATATTAGTGATCAAAACTATATGTCTTGATTTCTAGTTTACTTATGACTAATTCTCGGTCTAGGATAGTTAAGTGCAGTCGAGCTCCAGACTTCATGGAGATCATCTTACGAAGACGAAGAACTACTCGAGGAATAAGTGGAACTTCATCCGACAAAAAGGTATGTGGAGACTTGAACTTATCTGTCACTCAAAAGTCTATTCTATCTCCTACTCTTGAGACAAAATCGTATAAGTATGATAGTTTTCATACATACACATTTGCTATTTCGAGCCGAGTTTACTCGCATATCTTTTTTCTCGAAATATGTGTTGATAAGCTTTTGCTTTAACCATTTTCATCTTTACCCGTGACGAAAGTCATGATGACGTTTCAATCTTGAAAATAGCTTTGATGACGATAGTCGTGAATAACGATTATTATAACATTATAGAAGAATGTTTCAATGATTGAAATGTAGAATTGAGATTACCAACTATGGATATAAGCATATATAGTGTGTTCGCACATTAGTGTATAAATCCATGTGCTGGAAACCAAATGCGTGCATATGTGTGCATCCGGTATTGGTGAAGGAGACAGGTTGAGTACGCGTACCCGTACGCGTACCTGCGGAAGTTTTCGAACCGAAAATTCTGCTGAGTTTGTAAGTTTACAAACTGGAAAACCAGTCACCTTAGGTACGCGTACCCGTACGCGTACTCTCGGAAGTTTTCGAACCGAAAATTTATGTTGAGTTTCCAAACTCAAATCCGGTAGCTAAGGTACGCATACCCGTACGCGTGCCCAAGCTGGTTATTTCTCAAATCGGAAGTTTATGAACTTAAAACAATAAATCAATAAGGAATGCACTCTTGCAAACCGTGGCTATATTGTTCATGAATTGATTCAAGTGAATCAAACCGATTTTATTTCAATTGTGTCTATGAATAAAGACCTAAGTAATTGAACAACTCTTGAACTAGTTCTTATGAGTCATTTGAACTAGTTATGAGAAAGATGAATACGGTTAATATGAAAGTGCTCATATGGCTAACCATTGGTTAACTATTTGTGAACCAACTAAGTGTACACGTTTAGGTACGGTTACTCAAACCTAAATGAATACATTTCATTTGTGTGTGACAAGCTAAGTTTCGATCTAACGGTTGAAAGATATTAGCTTGGTTGAATCATGTTTTTCATCTAACGGTGAATATTGAATGCTTTGTTACCGAGGTAACTTGGATTGCAAACCCTGATTTGAAAACTATATAAAGGAGACATCTAGCAACTGGAAAAACTAATCCCCACACCTCCTGTGTGATACTAGTTGGTTTTGCTAGAGTCGATTCTCCTTTAACCTTAGGTTTCTTCTCGAGACCCTGTAGGTTGACGACTGAATGACTTCATTGGGATTGTGAAGCCAGACGAAACTACTTCTCTTGTAGTTGAGCAATCTGATCTTGCCATTTTCTATCGTACGAGTTCAACTGAATAATTGACTTGAGATTATATCTCCGATAGGGCAAAATAAAAAGAAATCACAAACATCTTCGTCTCATTGTTTGTGATTCCACAATATCTAGTTTCGCTACCATACGATTTAGATTATTGTGAGGTGATTGATAATACTAGGTTGTTCTTCGGGAATATAAGTTCGGGTTATCAATTAGTTCCTGTTGACCTTGATTTATCAAAAGACGGAACAAAACTCATAGATTTATTTGTGGGAGACAGACTTATACTGCTGGGATCAAAGACGTAAGGAGTGTAACTGTACCTTGAATCAGTGTGAGATTGATTAGGGTTCATCTACAGTCCAGACCGAAGTTAGTTTGTAGTAGGCTAGTGTTTGTAGCGGCTTAATACAGTATGGTGTTCAATCTGGACTAGGTTCCGGGGTTTTTCTGCATTTGCGATTTCCTCGTTAACAAAATTTCTGGTGTTTGTGTTATTTCTATTCCGCATTATATTTTGTTATATAATTGAAATATCACATGTTGTGCGTTAAGATCAATCAATTAGAATATCCAACCTTTGGTTTTTGATTTAAATTGATTGACACTTGGATGTTAGTCTTTGGTACCATCCAAGTTATTATCCTTGTATTTGATAAAGACTCGCAGATTTCTATTTGCTTGAGTAAAAATCAAATCAAGTGAGAGAGATATTAACTCCTCGATATACTTTTCTCTAGATTGAGTCTGACTGTCTAGTTGATTCTCTAGAAAGTATATTGGAGTTAGTCCATACAGATTGCTAATCGAAATATTGGGTGTGGTTGTTATACCCCCGCCTTTTCAATTGGTATCAGAGCAGGAAAACACGTTCAAGACCATACAAGTCTGTGTTTGTAGCGATCTGACTCTATGGACAGAGGTGCTATCTCTATTAATGTACCACCAGTCTTCGATGACTCTAATTACTTATGGTGGAAAAATGCGAGCTTTTCTTCAAGCACGTGATTTTCAATCATGGGTATATGTAGTTAATGGCTATGATGCTCCCGTTGTGGCAATAGGAAATGTAAACGTTCCCAAGAATATTGGTGAATACAGTCCTGGCGAGATACTTGCTTCAAAGAAAAATTCCTACGGTTTGAATGCCATCATACATGCCATTACCCCAAATCTTCAACACCATGTGTCAAATTGCACTAGGTCTAAAGATGCGTAGGATATCTTAGAAACCGTATTCGAAGGTAATACCAGTGAAAAGGAAGCTAGGCTTCAAAACCTTAATTCCGATTGGGAAAACCTTCGTATGGCAGATGAAGATTCATTTGATGAGTTTAATCACAAAGTGTCTGAAATTGTTAATGCATCTTTTGCATTGGGTAAGACTATTCCTGAAAAGAACATTGTGATGAAAATTCTCAGATCGCTGCCATCTAGATACAACTCTAAGAAGCATGCCATTGTTGAGGGAAATAACCTTGATAATCTATCCAGAAATACGTTGGTTGGGAAGCTTAAGATATTTGATCACGAGCATTCATCCAAATCTAAGGATGTTGCGTTCAAAGCACTAAAAGACAAAAAATTACTTGATAAAATTAAAAAAGTGTATATCTCTGAAGATGATCACTCTGAGATTGATTCATCAGATGAAGATCTTGGAAAATAGGTCTCGATGATCACAAGACAGTTTAGAGATCTTCTATTGAAGAGAAGTAAAAGGTTCACCAGAGATAAGCCTAAAGCATCAGTCAAACCTCATAATCGTATTCCTCCTAAATACAGGGACACTGATGAAACTGATGACGAGGATATGCCTCAGTGCTTTAAGTGTAAGGGATTTGGTCATTTTGCAAACGAGTGTCCAAATCGTAGAAAATACACTGGGAACAAAGGTCTTGCTGCGACACTTGATGAGATATCTGACAATTATGATTCTGATGAAGACAAAAAATCAAGTGTTGCTCTTCTATGTGAAAATATTGATTTTGATAATTGTAGCAATACATACATCGATATTGATAATCTCTTAGAAGAGAACCCAATCAAGATGGAAGAGTCTTTTGATCTCTATGTTGGAAACTCTATGTTTAATGTTTCAGGATCACCTATGTGTTTAGCAGCTTGCACATCTCGGGCGCCTGAACCATATTATATGTTGACATGCTCCTATTGTTCTCTCAAAGGTCATGAGATTTCAAAGTGTTTCAAATACAAACACAAGATGAGATATGTCAACAAGCTTCAGCGAAGAGCAGATTCTCTAGCCACTAAGCTTAAACTCGCAGAGAAAACAACTAAGGTATGTAAGATCTTATCTTTCTCGAAGAGATTAGTTTCCAAAGACGGATATAGGACATTAGAGAAGAAAACATGGTCTAAACATATGGAAAGGGAGGGTTACATGAATCCCAACCAAAAGGATCATGGTGGACAAATTGTTGTTCACCACAACACAACTTGATTGTGTTGTCTTGTGCATATTGTCTCATGTGCCTGTTCAAAAGAGACAAGATCTTGCACACCTCAGACTTTAAAAATAAAATTTTCTTTAGTTTTGTTTTTTGTGTCGTATGATTTGGAATTCCTCCATGTCACTTTTGATAGTGGAAGGGACCGGTTTGCCAAAAGAAGAGGGTTATTATCGACAATTCTACTCTTTATAGGGTTGTGAGTTGGACGTGTACGAACCTGTTTAAAGGTTTCGAAACCCTACATTCCTTCTATGACACTCTTTATATCTTAAGACTGCTTGTTGAGGTTTGATTGTGAACTCCTCTCACAAAACCGTGCTTTCATGGATACTCTAAGCATCATGCCTTCTGATGGGAAAGATATAAATATGATTGTTAAGCCATCAATCACTAAGGAAAAAGAGAAATCTCAATTGCCTCCAACTTTAAAAAGAAAAAGAAGGAATGTGAGGAAGCCAAGAGCTATTCCTTCAAACTCTCAGAAGTTTTCTGATGTTCTTGAAGAGTTGAAGTTGGCAAGAAAAGAGATTCAACAAATAAAGGCTTGCGTTTTAAGATCATTGGAAATTCAGAAGGCCCTGGTTCGACATCATCAGCCAAGAAGGTTTATTGGTATTGACTCCTTCCTCCATGAACCATATGTTACAATGGCTGTTGACGACAAGGAGTTCGGGGACGACAAGGAATTTTTCAAAGATCTTAATGTCTAGTAAAACTTCTTAAGAGAATTTAATTTTTGTTTTTGTTTAAGAAGGATAACTAGGGTTTGGAATAACCATTATTGTGAGTACACGTAACTAGGCAAACACGAAGATGATTTTTGCAGTATTAATCTTTATGATTTTATATATTGCAATGTGTTATGGGATATGTATGTTTGCGTCCGTGAACTATTATTGTCCCATATATTGTCAAAAGTTATCTCGTTTATATGTCGATATGCATGTATTGATACAAGATCGATGAACTTTTGACAAACAAAAGTTAAGCCTATTATGTCGTTTTTTGATGGAAGATAGATTAAAATCTTTTGTTTACAAGGATTATATCTATTATATGTCATTGTGCAAATAGTGATGAAAATAGAATGGATCCTTGTATATTCCGCAGTATTGATCTTCCCTAATCCATACTTTATGTATATACTGTGCGGCTCCATAAGTCTTCTTGTGTGAGCATTTCCAACTAGATTAATCATATATTCGTTTGTGGTTATTTTGGTTGTGTATTCCGATTAAATTAATCATGGGTTCTCTTGTGATTAGTTTAATTGAGAATTTTGGATACAAAATCATTTTGTGGTTTTTCGTGTCCAAAGAAATCCTTCTTTTCTTGTAAAAGTAAGGTCGCTCTTGTTGTTATTTCGGGAATGACATAAAATGGGGGAGAGTTCTTTTGAACTTTTGCTCAATTGCCATATCTTTGTGGCAAGTGCGGCTGTGGAATATTTGAGGAGTTCTCTTGTATCTTTATAAACTCCGTGATGAATGCATTTAGCTTCGGCTTTATGATTGCATCTAAACAAAGTTGATATCTACTTTTCTTTGGTCTTGAAGTGTATCCATGAAAATTTTCATTAGGATCCCGTTTTCGTACCTTTGCCAATTTTATTGTCAAAAAGGGGGAGAATTAATATGTAGTTCACACTACAAATACATATGGTTTTCGGATCATTATGTAAAGGGGAGTGGTTTTCGTGCTGAGACGAAGTATTGACTAAGGGGGAGTGATACATATCACCATAGTATTGTTGTCGAAGTTGTGATATGAGAACTTTGATGCTGTGTGGTGTGGAAATGGAAAACACACAAAACTTGCAAGTATACAAGGTCAAGCTTTATAATATAGGGATAAGAAAGAGTTAGTCCACAGGGAGCGGGAGCATACAAGAATTTTCCTAAGCTATCAATGGGTGCAAAGCACTATGGCAGTGAGCAGTGATGGATGAAGGCAGATACAAAGAACTAAAACAGTTAACACAAGATGGCAGCACAGCAAGGATTAGATGGCAGATGATATAAAATAACAACAGCAAGGAACCAAGGCTGTAAGCCAAGGGCAGGGGTGAGATTGTGCACTGACTTCAGTGCACACAGCTTCAAAATGCAAGAACTAAGCAAAACAGTAAAGGAAAGTAACTAAGCAGTGAATAAAAGCAGAGCTGGAATTGTAAGTGACTGAAGAAAGGAATTGTGGCTAAGCTAATGGCTTAGAATCCACCTTGGTGTCCTAGCCAAACAATGTAGTTCTAGGTTGAAATTAAGACCCTAAGCATACAATTGGAATGGAAAGAAAATCAGCTTGCTCAACTAATGTGCTCCTAGCATTGACTGTCTTTTGACAATACAATCAATCACAAGCACACAGATGAGCACTAATCTCTCCCATTGCTCAAGAAAAACAAGCATTAAGGCTCTAACCTAGCAATTCATCATCCAACAATGCACTAAGGCTTCATCTGAGCCTTAGCTGCAGTAACTTAGTTCATGAAAAACATGTTAACAACATCAACATTCATCACATATGCTAATTGAAACAACATTCTCAACATTGAAGATAAAAATCAAAACATCATATAACATTCACTATCAACTGTCATGCAATAACTGAAATTGAAATTGTGAAATAAAACAGAACAAAATGTTTTTCTGGCTAGTCCAGAGATCATCCCCCTCTACCCCTCTACATCACCCCCTATTTATATCACTAAATACCCAATTTTTCCGAAACCCTAGAATTGAAATTAGGGTTTTCAATCTCCGAAATTTACTCACCAAAACTTTGAATTGACGTCGCCCCATGTCTTCTCTGCCTCTCTCGGTTCTTCTCCTGCTCCCAATCGCTACAATTGCTCCCTAATTTGAGGTGTTTTATCAACCCTCACCTATGTCAGTTGGTGAGAGAGGTTAAAGCGCTTCGAATTAGGGGGATGGGTCGTGTCGGGTAATGATGGAAATGGTGGAGTTGGTGGTAGTTGGTGTAGGTAGTGGTGGTTGTGGAAGTGGAATAGGTGGTGGTACGGCAGGGTATGGTGGTTCTGTTGCAGAGAGGGCGAGAGGAAGAAGAAGGTGGAGGTCGATATGGGTTAGGGTAGGGAGCTGTTTGGCTAGGTCATAGGGTTCGAGTATTAGTGTGTTAGGCGGGTGTATCAAGATGTGTGTACCACGAGCTGAAGCCGCTGGATATGGAGATGGTAGGTGGATCGTACGGCTAAGAAAGAAGCAGCTTGTAGCGACCGTAGGATGTAAAATACAACGAAGTCTACGGTGCGAGATTAGGTTAGGTGTTGTAGTGTTTAGCGGAATCATCGGGATTTGATGCACAGGCATAGGAGCGACCGTAGGATGCTGAAATGCTTCGATCTGACGGCTGAAATCCGAGACGGGCTTGGATATAGAAAATGGGTTTGGGTGAGGGTTTTGGGCCTTGGGTATGCCAGGCCCATGTCTTCTTTAAGAACAATTCTTCCTCTTCAAGCCCACTTCTAGCCTTTTGGTCTTGTGCACGACATTCTTCGCGGCTTCCTTGTGTAATTCCTCCCGGCTTTTCACTACTTTTCTTCTCTTTTCGCTCCGCAATTCATCCAAACTTTATTTATTACCTAAAAATGCAAAATTAAGTAAGAAAAAATATTTATTCTTGAAAACAATGAAAATACAGACTATGGGATAAAATGTAGAATTAATGCACAAAAGATGAGTTAAATGCCAACAAAAAGGGATGAATATATACAATATTTGGCACTCATCAAATACCCCCAAACCTGAATTTTACTTGTCCTCAAGTAAAACAAAACTAAGGAAATCCTAACTATACCACTGTCGCTGGTCTCTCGAATGCATTTAGCGTATGCACTAAGCCTTTTAAACCACTAAGTGTCCCTAGTGGACGAGTGAAGTCTCGTGAAGGTTTGCTTAGAACGTACCTACAAAGTTCTAGGTCAAAATATAAGCTCATATTCCATCAAATGTGACATGTGCAAAACAGTTTAAGCTCACAGCAAAATGGAGATGTCAATCTAGCTATGTAAGGCACAATCCTAGCACTGATAACAAATAAAGACATGTGATAAGAGTGTAAAGTGTATCTACACATGTGTAAAGAAAGATCGGATGTTATGACTACTAATCACCAAGAGATAGTTTCTCAGGCTAAGAACCAAGGTCCAAATCTAGCTAGCTGTCCGGACTTTACGAGAATTGTGAGTGAGTTGGAGGTATTTCACAATTACTCGCGTTGTACATCAATGGCATACACCCTCCTTGCTTATTACAATGAAACAACAAAATGACTATTTACATGACTCTTATTTACATTGACTATTCTCTTTTTATTTTTGGAACAAGAGAGGATGGAATTGATAAATACTTGATTTTTTTGTATTTTTCTGATTTTTTTTTTTTTTTTTTTTTTTTTTTTTTTTTTTTTTTTTTT